>NC_045958.1:110090128-110245093 GCF_010909765.2 Amblyraja radiata | reverse complement strand
CCTGCGTGGGTTTTCCCCGGGTGCTCCGGTTTCCTTCCACACTCCAAGGATATGCAGGTTTGTAGGTGAATTTGGCTTCAGTAAAAATTATCAATTGTCCCCAGACTGCAGGATAGTGTTAGCGTACGGGATGATTACAGGTCGGTGCGGACTCAGTGGACAGGACGGCCTGTTTCAGCACTGTATCTCCAAAGTCTAGAGTCTAAAGTAACGTCTAATTGCACCTCAAATTTTGCTTGGGTAGTTTACATCCCAGCCGTATGAACATTGACTTCTCCAACTTCAAGTAACCCTTGCTTTCCCTCTCTCTCTCCATCCACTCCCCCTTCCCAGTTCATCCACTAGTCTTAATGTCGCTGCCTACATTCCATCTTTGTCCCGCCCCCCTCCCCTGACATCAGTCTGAGGAAGGATCTCGCCCGAAACCTCGCCCATCCCTTCTCTCCAGAGATGCTGCCTGTCCCACTATCCGACAGCATTATAAAAGACCCCACACATCTCCATAATGGACTGTTCACTCTGCTGCTCTCGAGCAAGAGGTATAGCAGTATAAGGAGCAGAACGGCCAGGTTTTGCAACAGCTTCTTCCCCCGAGCCATCAGACCCTTGAATTCCATATATTGTGCCGCAACAATGATCAATTTTATCTATTTTATCTTTTTATCCATTTTATCCTTTTGCTGTTTTATGTTGCACGGTGAGCCAGATGCAACGAAATTTGGTTCAGACTTGCATTTGTTGGTGTATTTTTGAATGACAATAAAGTCTTTGATTCATTGATACTTGAGTTACTCCAGCATTTTGTGTCTAATTGCAGATGTTGGAGTCTTGAGTAAACGCCAAGTGCCGTGCTGTATCTCTAAACTAAACTAAAGTTTGGAAGGAACACGAGCGTCGCCAGCACTCACCCTCCAAGGGATCTCTTGTGAGGCCCAGTTGACTGATGATGTAGCGGGGAATATCCGATTTAATGCCTTGCCCTTCTTTAGCATGTCCTTCTGCTGCTTCCAACAAATGATAGAACTCTTCCGGATCAAATTCCTGAAGGAACATTGAAAACATCAACTCTAGTTACTTTTAACAGAACATAGAACAGTGGAGAACAAGGACATGCCTTCCCGCCAACAATGCCTGTGCCAAAATTGATGCCAAGCCCAAACCTTATCGATCTGCACATAAGCCATATCCTTCCAGATCCAAGATAGACACAAAGTGCTGGAATCTGAAGAAGGGTCCCGACCCAAAAGGTCACCCATCCTTTTTCTCCAGAGATTCTAACGGACCCTCTGAGTTACTCCAGCACTGGGGTGGGAGATTGCAACCTTCACGTGGTCCACCCTGTTTCGACTAATGCAATCAACCCGACGTGCACAAACAAGATCAAATAGAACAAGTTGACCTACAACTTTAGGCTGTGCACGCCATACGCAAGAAGAAGAAGCAGACTCCAGCACTTTGTGTCTTTCTTTGGTATATATCTGCAGTTCCTTTCTATACATTCCCTCCATATCCATATAACTATCTATTTTTAAATGCCTCTATCGTATCTGCCTCCACAACTACCCTGGGCTGCGTTTTCCAGACACTCACCATCCACTGTGTAAAAGAAAATTGCCCCACCATATCTCTTCACCTTAAAGCTATACCTTCTGGTATTTGATTTTTCTACCCTGGTTAAAAAGATTCTAACTGTCTACCCTGTCATAAGTTCATAAGTCATAGGAGCAGAATTCAAACATTTGGGCCGTCGAGTCTACTCTGCCATTCAATCATGGCTGATCTATCTCTCCCTCCTAACCCCATTCTCCTGCCTTCCCCCCCCCCCCCCCCCCGATACTCTTATTAAACAAGAATCTCTGCTAAATAAATACCCAATTACTTGGCCTCCGCAGCCCTTTTTGTGGCAATGAATTCCACAGATTCATCACCCGCTAAATGAGAGAATACCTCCTCAAATCCTTTCTAAAGGAACGTCCTTTTATTCTGAGCGTATCAATGTTTGCCATCATTGCATCTATACTTTTTTTTATCAGATCTCTCTGCAACTCCCGGTGTTCTATATATTCACTTATTATCGGTAATACATCTTGAAAGTGAGATTGAAGAAAGTCATAATAGTTTTCAGTTTCCACCTGACACATTTGGACTATTTGGAGTGATATATTCAGATTTGGCCATACCGTCGATGGGAGGATGTCATGAAGCTGGAAAAGCTGCAGAGAAGGCTTTCGAGGATATTGCCAGGACTCGAGGGCCTGAGCTATAGGGAGATGCAGATGAGGATGTTGCCAGGATTGGATGGTACAGGAAAGATGTTGTCAAGCTGGAAAGGGTGCAGGGAAGACTTCCGAGGCTGTTGCCAGGACTCAAGGGCCTGAGCTGTAGGGAGAGGTTTAGCAGGCTGGGACTCTATTCCTTGGAGCGCAAGAGGATGAGGCGTGATCTTGTGGAGGTGTACAAAATCACGAGAGGAATAGATAAGAGTGAATGCACAGAGTCTTTGACGCAAGCTAAGGGAATCATGAACCACAGACCATGGTGAGAGGGGCGACATTTTCCACACAGTGTATGGAATGAGCTGCCAGAGTGGGTAGTTGAGGAAGATATTCTAACAGCATTTAAAAGACACTTGGACAGATACATGGATAGGACAGGTTTAGAGGCATGTGGGCCAAACGCAGGCTGGTGGCACTACTGTACATGTGACATCTTGGTTAGCATGGACAAGTTGGGCCGAAGGGTCTGTTTCCACACTATAAGGCTCTGTGATATGGCTGTGAAGTTCTGCAAACATCTCTCTCGAAAGAAAATTTCCCACTCTGAATTGATTTTAAATTCGGTACATGCTCATATTCATGTTATTAACATTTTCATGCTTATTATCCAAAAATGTGTACGTTTAATTTCAAAGAGGACTCACAAGACATTCCAGCAATCGCGCCGGGCGGGCAATGATGATCAATAATTTCCTGACCAGCTGATCAATGACCGTTAATTCATTACTTTCAGAACGTTTGTGAGCCTAGATAATGAGAAAAGAAAAAATGTGAACAAAGTCTTCTTCGAGCCCGCAAGTTTAATTTAATTGAGTTGATTGTCACGTGTACCGAGGTACAGTGAAAAGCTTTTTGTTGCGTGCTCAGCAGCCAGTGGAAAGACAATGCATGATTACAATCGAGCCGTCCACAGTGTACAGATACATGATTAAAGGAATCACGTTAAGTGCAAGCTAAATTCCAGTAAAATCTGATTTAAGATAATCCGAGGATCTCCAATGAGGTAGATAAAAGCTCAGGACCGCTCTCAAGTTGGTGATAGGATGGTTTAGTTGCCTGATAACAGCTGGGAAGAGACTTAATCTGGATGTTTAAGAAAGAACTGCAGATGCTGGAAAAATCGAAAGTAGACAAAAATGCTGGAGAAACTCAACGGGTGAGGCAGCATCTATGGAGCGAAGGACTAGGTGACATTTCGGGTCGAGACACTTCTTCAGGTCTGAAGAAGGGTCAAGACCTGAAGCATCTTTCTTCTGCAGTTGTATAAGGCTCTGGTGAGACCAAATCTGGAGTATTGTCTCGACCCGAAACGTCGTCTATTCCTTCGCTCCATAGATGCTGCCTCACCCGTTGAGTTTCTCCAGCATTTTTGTCCACCTTGAATCTGAAGGTGTGCGTTCTCACACTTTTGTACCGCTTGCCTGATGGGAGAGGGGAGAAGAGGGAGTGACGTGGGTAAGAAGAGTTTTAAAATTCAAATATGTGTAGAAAACATATTCAGCATTAAAGTAGACACAAGGAACTGCAGATGCGGCTCGATTGTAATCATGTAATCCAGTCTGAAGAAGGATCTCGACCCGAAACGCCACCTATTTCCTTCGCTCCATAGATGCTGCCTCACCCGCTGAGTTTCTCCAGCATTTTTGTCTACCTTCGATTTTTCCAGCATCTGCAGTTCTTTCTTAATTCTTTCTTTCGGTATTAAAAGTATTCAGTATCGCGTCCGAAGAAGGGTCCTGAGCCGAAACGTCGCCTGGCCTTTCCCCCCTACAGATGCTGAGTGCAACACAAAGTGGTGGTGTAACTCAGCAGGTCAGGCAGCATCTGTGGGAGGAATGGACAAACATTTTGGGCCAGGGCTCTTATTCAGACTCCTTCAGACCTTCAGCTGCCTCCAGCGAAACACATTTCTCCCCATCTTCTTTCTACAGGTACATCCTTTTATTCTGAGGCTGTGTCCTCTGGCCCTAAACTTATAAAAGTTCATAAGTGATAGGAGCAGAAATAAGCCATCTGACCCATCAAGTCCACTGCACCATTCAATCCTGGCCTATCTTTCCCTCTCGACTCCATTCTCCTGCCTTCTCTCCATAACACCTGACACCCGTAATAATCAAGAACCTATCTATCTCTGCCTTAAAAACATCCATTGACTTGGCCTCCACAGCCTTCTGTGGCAATGAATTCCACAGATTCACCAACTTCTGACTAAAGAAATTCCTCCTCAGCTCCTTCCGAAAGGAAGATCTTTAATTCTGAGGCTGTGGCCTCTGCTCCTGGACTCTCCCACTAGTGGACACATCCTCTCCACATCCACTCTATCCAGGCATTTCACTGTTCTTTCCAACATTGTTCTATCTGGACGTTATTGAACGCAGTGTCCAGCAAAAGGAGCTGGTGGCACCTGTGGGGCGAGTTAGTTATACAATACGTATCCTTGCCCATCTATTAAGCGGCAGGCCCAGCAGCAATTAAACCACAAGATGAAATCCCTATTCCAGTATAAAAGACATTGTGACAGCCACTCGACGAACAGCCCATGATTATTTTAAGAATACGAGCAGCTGCCTCTTCTTAATGTCTGCTGAGCTTGTTATAAAGTTGAGCGGGAATATGCCAGAATAGCAGTTCAGAGCTGTAATTGTTCAAAGTTATATACTGGCCGTAAAAACTTTTAAGGCACTCTTGTTGACACAAGGCATAAAAAGGCTTAAGGGTCTGTCCCACTGTACGATCTAATTCAAGAGTTCTCCCGAGTTTCCCCCGATTCGAATTCGGAGAATTACAGTAATAGCTGCTCGTAGGTACTCGGGGCTCTCGTGGACATTTTTCAACATGTTGAAAATTTTTCAGGAGTCTTCCCGAGCTAACCGCGGTTCCCGAGTAACTGCCGTTAGCGTTACGAGGCTCTAAGAGACGTCCCGAGCTCCGACGTACCCGCTGCGTACATTCTACGTGCTTAGCACGAGTTTGATTTTTTTTTTTTTAAACTCGGGAGAGCTCTTGAATTATCTCGTACGGTGGGACAGCCCCTTTAAGAAGGAACTGCAGATGCTGGAAAATCGAAGGTAGACAAAAATGCTGGAGAAACTCAGCGGGTCAGGCAGCATTCTATGGAGCGAAGGAAATAGGCAACGTTTCGGGTCGAGACCCTTCTTCACACTGGTAGGGGAAAGGGAAACGAGAGATCGAGACGGTGATGTAGAGAGATATTAAACACATGAATGAAAGATATGCAAAAAATTAACGATGATAAAAGAAACGTGAAGCCCACAAAGGTCCATTGTTGGCTGTGTAACAAGTTATCACCGAGCTCACCGCCAACAATGGACCATTGTGGGCTCCTTGTTTCCTCGATCATCGTTACCTTTTTAGCACATCTTTCATACATTTGTTCTACATCACCGTCTATATCTCTCGCTCCCCTTTCCCCTGACTCCCAGTCAGAAGAAGGATCTCGACCCGAAATATCACCTATTCCACTTCTCCAGAGATGCTGCCTGACCTGCTGAGTTACTCCAGACTTTTGTGTCTAGTCTACAGTTTAAACCAGCATCTGCAGTTCCTTCCAACACTTCCAATTTAAGGTTTCAAGCTCCTACATCTAAAAAAAAACATTCAAAGAAATGTCCCAGCCAGATTACAAAGAATAGTTTTATATTTTTTTATTGTTCATTTTTGTACTTTATCATTTCAGGTCGCTAAAACACACACTTCTACGGAGGGGTTGGCTAAAGATCAGGAGATATATGCTTCCATTTCATATTTCAAAGCAAAAACTGGTATGGATGGAAAAAAGAAAAATTGCCTTGACATAATGATTCTTACTTGCAAGCGTCCCCTTTATCTGTCAATGTGGCGCTAAACCTTTAAATTATTTATCCAAAGCCTCTGCAGACTCTCTTTCATTAGATGATCTCTTGACATCTGTCTTAGGACAAAGACTCTTTACATCGCTCAACTGCCCAGACTCTGTGCTCCTTACATTATTCCACCCAAGGAACTCATGTCACATGCCAGGGGACCATTATACCATTATGTCCACCTTCTTGTAATCAAGAATCTGTCTATCTCCGCCTTAAAAATATCCTTTGACTTGTTCTTAGCCTCAGCATTAAAGGACGTTCCTTTAGGAAGCAGATAAGGAGGAATTTATTTTGTCAGAGGGTGGTGAATCTTTAGTCAGAGGGTGGAATCCTTTGCCACAGAAGGCCAAATCAGTGTATATTTTTAAGGCAGTGATAGATAGATGTTTGATTAGTACGGGTGTCAGAGGTTATGGGGAGAAGGCAGGAGAATGGGGTTAGGAGGGAGAGATAGATCAGCCATGATTGAACGGATGGGCCAAATTGCCTAATTTGCCTAACAATCACATGACCTTATGAAGTAATTCTGCACAAGCTGATAAATGTATACAGGTTCTGAAATCAAATTATAATTTTAATAACTCAGTCATACAGTGTGGAAACAGGCCCTTCAGCCTAACTTGCCTGCACCGGCCAACATGTCCCATCTACACTAGTCCACCCACCCGCATTTGGCCCATCTCCCTCTAAACCTGTCCTATCCATGTACCTGTAGATTGTTCCTTACACGTTGCGATAGTCCCTGCTTCAACTACCTCCTCCGGCAGCTCGTTCTATACACCCACCACCCTTTGTGTGAATAAGTTACCCCTCAGATTCCTATTAATTCTTTTCCCCTTCACCTTAAACCCATGTCTTCTGGTCCCCAATTCTCCTACCCTGGGCAAGAGACCCGATCTATTCCTCTCGTGATTTTGTACACATATCTTATAAGATCACCCCACATCCTCCTGCTTTCCAAGGAAGAGAGTCACCGATCAATTCCTGAAATGATTTTAAAACAAAAACTCTGATCACATATTTTTGAGATGAGAGTATCCAAATTTAAATGTGAATCTGAATCATGGTACAATATTTCCCTAGGATGAAAAAAATTGCTTCTCTCTTTAATTCCCGACAGTTCTCTGTTCTCCAGAGCTCAATTAGTTCTCCTCCATCATTAACCAATGCAGCATTTGGTCATTAATTCACTTGGAATGCATTAAATTAACATCATTATAGAGGGATTCCAATTGGGAAGGTTTCTGCCAGTATGGCTTTATGAAAAACTACCCCAACAGATAATCAAAGAGATTAGCATTTTTATTTGCTGCAACTAAAAGAACGAAAAATAATTTAAAAAAAAGACTCAGGGAAGATAAAACCTAGAAGCTTTAATGCAGAACATAGAATATAGTACAGCACAGGAACGGGCCCTTTGGCCCAGAATGTTTGGACCGAACATGATGCCAAATTAAATGGATGAATGTATGAATAAGTATATGGCCCAAGTATTCACATACAAGGAATTTGCCTTGGTGCTCCGCCCCCAAGTGACAACAGGACATACGGTGACAGTTAGGAACTCATCTGCCTGTACATGATCCATGTCCCTCTATTCCCTGCACTTCCATGCGCCTATCAATAGACAATAGGTGCAGGAGTAGGCCATTCGGCCCTTCGAGCCAGCACCGCCATTCAATGTGATCATGGCTGATCATCCCCAATCAGTATGAAAGACTTAAATGTCATTACTGTATCTGCCACCACTGTCACCCCTGGCAACGTGCTCCAACCCTCCACCACTCTCTGTGTAAAATACTTACACCTGCAAATCTCCATTGAGCTTTCACCCCCCCCCCCTCAAGCCATTGGGTAGTTTTAAGGTGCAGATTCTTGATTAGTACGGGTGTCAGGGGTTACGGGGAGAAGGCAGGAGATTGGGGTTGAGAGGGAGAGATAGATCAGCCATGATTGAATGGCGGAGTAGACTAGATAATCTGAAGAAGCGTTTCGGCCCGAAACGTTGCCTATTTCCTTCGCTCCATAGATGCTGCTGCACCCGCTGAGTCTCCAGCATTTTTGTGTACCTTAGATAATAGACTTGATGGGCCGAATGGCCTAATCCTGCTCCTAGAACCTATGGACATAAAGTTCCACCTTCTAAGTTGCTGAGCAAATTCGGCAATTCGATTCTGTAACATATTGAGGAGTAATGGTGGGTGGAAAAGAGATGCGAATTTAAATAAATTGTTATTTTCAGCTTCAATCTTATTCCTTTTTTTCAGAAAGGAGTTTTGCCCCGTCCGGCTGTTACACAAAGTAGCTCCACGGAGATTGAAGCCTTTTCCTAAGCCCAGAGATTGTTGCAGGTCATAGAGTGATACAGCGTGGAAACAGGCTCTTCGGCCCAACTTGCAGACACCAGCCATCATGCCCCAGCTACACTAGTCCCACCTGCCTGCCTTTGGCCCATATCCCACTAAACCTGCCCTGCCCATGTCCTCCCCAGATGTTACCCTTCTTTCCACAGTTTACATTCAGGTTTATTATCATCATATGTGTCAAGGTACAGTGAAAAGTGCTGTTTTGTATGCTAACCAAACAGATCAGATATACCATACATTGTCCTAAAGGGACTGTCCCACTTGTGCGACCTAATCCACGAGTTCTGGCGTGTTTGCCTTCGACTCATACTCACAGCATGGTCGACACGAGGTCGTAGGAGGTCTTTGTAACTCTCCTTCATGCTCGAGAGTAGTCCCCGCGTACTCGAGGCCTCAGCTAGGTCGCGGTGTATTTTTCAACATGTTGAAAAATGCCCGCGAGTAAAAAAGGTCGCCATGGAAAAAATCGATACTTTTTTTACTCGTAGGTTCAGTCGTAGTAGGTCGGCATGTTAGTTGTAGGTAATCGAGGGTAGTCGAAGGTAGTCGTAGATAGTCTTCATCATAGTCGAAGGGAGGTCGAAGGGATGTCAAAGGAGATCGAGGGAGATCGTCTTCACTCTCCACTATTCGGTGTCCAATTTTCCCGAAGTTAGTCGTAGCTAGTCGTAGCTAGTCGAAGCTAATCTTCAACATAGTCGAAGGAGGTCTTCAACATGACATATTTTCAAACTCTCCGAAGCTCTTCTAAACTCACCAATTAGGTTGCCCAAGTGCGACAACCCCTTAAGTACCATCTATATCGCTCATTCCCATTTTCCTTGACTTTCAGTCTCAGCCCGAAACGTCACCTGACTTTTTTTCAGAGATGCTAACTGGCCCGCTGAGTTGCTCCAGATTTTTGTGTCTGTCTTCCGTAATTACAATCAAGTCAAACTCAAGCAAAAGGGAAGATACAGAGTGCAGAATATAGTTCTCAGCATCAGTTCGCAATAACCAAGCTGATCTCCCAGTGGCTCAGCACTTCAACTCCCCCTCCCATTCCCAATCTGACCTTCCTGTCCTGGGCCTCCTCCATGGCCAGAGTGAGGCCCAGAGCAAATTGGAGGAGCAGCACCTCGTATTTCTCTTGGGTAGTTTACACCCCAGCGGCATGAACATTGACTTCTCTAACTTCAGGTAGCCCCTTGCTTTCTCTCTCCATCCCCTCCCCTTCCCAGTTCTCACACTAGTCTTACTGTCTCCGCCCACATTCTTTCTTTGTCCGTCCCCCCCCCCGACATCAGTCTGAAAAAGGGTCTCAACCCGAAACGTCGCCAATTCCTTCTCTCCATAAATGCTGCCTCACCCGCTGAGTTACTCCAGCATTTTGTGTCCACCTTCGATTTTACCAGCATCTGCAGTTCTTTCTTAAACAAGTTCCAGAGACAAAGTCCAATGTCTGCAAAGGGGTTGAGGCGAATCGGACAGTGCCCTAGCTTATGGAAGGACTGTTCAGAACCTGGAGGGGAAGCTGTTCCTCAGTCTGGTAGTGTGAACTTCCAAGCTTCTGTACCTTTTGCCCATCAGGAGAGGGGAGTAAAAGGAATGACCAGGGTGGGACAAGTCTTTGATTATGTTGGCTGCTTTTCTGAGGCAGTGTGAGGTGTAGATGGAGTCTGGATTGTGCGATGGGCTGGGCTACATCTGCAACTCTCAGCAATTTGTCCTTTCTTCAGCAAGTGATCAAAATAAAATGATACAAATTCCTATTTACCAGTAAGTTTGAGAACTTTTCACCCAGAGAGTTGTGAGTGTGGAATTCTCTGCCTCAGAGGGTGACGGAGGCCGGTTCTCTGGATACTTTCAAGAGAGAGCTAGATAGAGCTCTTAAAGATAGCGGAGTCAGGGGATATGGGGAGAAGGCAGGAACGGGGTACTGATTGTGGATGATCAGCCATAATCACATTGAATGGCGGTGCTGACTCGATGGGCCGGATGGCCTACTCCTGCACCTATTGTCTATTGTCTAAAATATTATTTGTATTAAAACATTTTTTTTTTAGCAGACATGGATTGCAGATATCGGTGGTGCAGCGGTAGAGTTGCTGCCTTACAGCGCCAGAGACACGTGTTTGATCCTGACCATGGTTGCTGTCGGTACGGAGTTTGTACCTTCTCCCCCTGACCTGCGTGGGTTTTCTCCGAGATCTTCGGTTTCCTCCCACACTCCAGAGACGTACAGGTTTGTAGGTTAATTGGCTTGTTATGTGCAAATCGTCTCTAATGTGCGGGGGTCGGTGGTCAGCGTGGACTCGGTGTGCCGTAGGGCCTGTTTCGTCACTGTGTCTCTAAACTAAACTTTTTTAAAAATCAGTTCACTCAGAAGCCAGAATTTCCGACACCGTCCTTTTAAAGGCTGTGCTGTAGGATCAATGAGAATATTGCAAGCTGCCTTCTTTGGTTGCCAGTTTGTCTTACACCGAGGCTGCACATCTTAGCACTGTCATGTGTCGAGTGCCTCGGGCTGCAGAGAAGTGAACAGTTTTCAGCAATACTGCATAATTGACTCACCTAGACTTGAAACGATCTGTGCTGCTGTACGTCTTGCCGATGGATATGCAATGACAAGCCAAAGCTACTTTTTAAACTGATCTCTGCCATAGATCATAGGATCATAGGTTCGAGGAGTAGAATTAGGCCATTCAGCCCATCAAGTCTACTCCGCCATTCAATCATGGCTGATCTACCTTTCCCTCTCAACCCCACTCTCCTGCCTTCTCCCCATACTAACACACGTACTAATCAAGAATCTGTCCATCTCTACCTTAACAATATCCACTGACTAAGCCTCCACAATCTTCTGTGGCAATGAATTCCACAGATTTGCCTCCCTCTGACTGAAGAAATTCCTCATCTCCTTAGCTCCTTCCTAAAGGAACAACCTTTTATTCTGAGGCTATGATCCCTGGACCTAGTGGAAACATCCTCTCCACATCCACTCTATCCAAGCCTTTCACTATTCTGTACATTTCAATGAGGTCCCCCCTCATTCTTCTATACTCCAGCGAGTACAGGCCCAGTGCCGCCAAACGCTCATCATATGCTAACATAGAAACAAACATAGAAAATAGGTGCAGGAGTAGGCCATTCGGCCCTTCGAGCCTGCACCACCATCCAATATCATCATGGCTGATCATCCAACTCAGTATCCTGTACCTGCCTTCTCTCCATACCCCCTGATACCTTTAGCCACAAGGGCCACATCTAACTCCCTCTTAAATATAGCCAATGAACTGGCCTCAACTACCTTCTGTGGCAGAGAATTCCAGAGATTCACCACTCTCTGTGTGAAAAATGTTTTTCTCATCTCGGTCCTAAAAGATTTCCCCCTTATCCTTAAACTGTGACCCCCTTGTTGTGGACTTCCCCAACCTACTCATTCCTGGGATCATTCTTGTGACTATCTACTGCCTGCCGCCACACGTGGTCCATCTTCGGGTTTACCGTAGCGTTCGTTCGTTGTACTTTGAGCAGCTTAACAGTCACCTCCCAAGGCCAACTGAGGCAACAAAATCGGCTTTCCGCTCGGAATGCAACTTGCTGCTACCCGGCCCCCCCCCCCCCCCCCCACCGCAACAGAAAAACCGCAGAAGACAAAATATTTGAAAACACCTACTTCCTGCAACAACTTTTCTAATTTCTCCTGCAACTCAAAGAAGTATCTTGAGGTGATGTGGCCCAGGCGGGATTTATCCAGGCAGTCTCGTGCCAACTCGATGATCTGATGATGAGCAAAGCTGAGGACTCCATCTGCCAGTGGAAGAACATTGTCAGGAGAGTAGCTGGTGATAATATCCTGAAGCCTTTCTTCCATCTGGGCTGTGGCCTGAGGAACGGAACAACTCAGTGTGTTAAATATAAAATTAACCCTTTAAATATTTTTTTATTGGCACATCAAGCTCAGAATTAAAAAATACAGACTCTCAATAATAATAATAATAATAATAATAACACCTGGAATATATATCTGGCCTTCCCTTTTGAAAACGCATTGTTGATTTACTTTGGAACGATTCTAGAGATGACCAGATTCGAGAAATAGCAACTGAATTATCTACAAACTGCTGGAGTAACTCAGCGGGTCGGGTAACATCTCTGTCGAAAAGGCTTTTTTATGCCTGCGCTTCCAACCCAATTAACCATTTTGATTTTTCTGGGACAGGCTATTTAAGCCTTATAATTTACAGGTAATATACTCAAAGCCAAATTTACTGACAATAGTTTGCAGTGTTCCACTTCTGTAGCCACTCTATGGGTCATAAATGATGTACAACGATTCTCTCGATTGTGGCCTCATAATGCATCTCAACAAAATTTCCACTAGAAAATGGTGGAAGAAGAAATGAATGACGGATTTTAAAATTGTATTCAGTAACACTTGTGTTCCTTTTAAAAAATGACAACCAAGAGATCTTTACCTCCCCCCTCGACTCCATCCAAGGACCCAAGCAGTCTTTCCAGGTGAGGTAGAGGTTCGCCTGCACCTCCTCCAACCTCATCTATTGCTTCCGCTGCTCTTGGTGTTAGCTGCTCTACATCGGCGAGACCAAGCGCAGGCTTGGCAATCGCTTCGCCCAACACCTCCGCTCAGTTCGCACTAACCAACCTGATCATACGGTGTTCCAGCATTTCAACTCCCCCTCCCAATTCCGAATCCGACCTTTCTGTCCTTGGCCTCCTCCATGGCCAGAGTGAGTCCCACCGCAAATTGTAGGAGCAGCACCTCATATTTTGCTTGGGTAGTTTACACCCCAGCGGTATGAACATTGACTTCTCCAATTTCAGGTAGTCCTTGCTTTCTCCCTCCTTCCCCTCCCCTTCCCAGCTCTCCCACAGCCCACTGTCTCCGCCTCTTCCTTTCTTTTTCCCGCCCCGAAACGTCGCCTATTCCTTCGCTCCATAGAAGCTGCCTCACCCTCTGAGTTTCTCCAGCACTTTTGTCTACAAGAGATCTTTGAAAATCCTTTTAGGCTAAACTGAATGGTTTTATTCTGATCCTGTGCGTGTTATGCTGAAATGACCAAACTGAAAGGAACAAGATGGCTCAAAGTCTCGGAAGAGGATATTTATAGTCAGGCAGCATCTCTGGAGAAATGGAATAGGTGACGTTTCGGGTCAAACCCCTTCTTCAGACGTTTTGACCCGAAATGTCACCTATTCCTTTTCTGCCTGACCCGCTGAGTTACTCCAGTATTTTGTTTCTATCTCCGATGTAAACTAGCATCGGCAGTTCCTTCCTACACAAAGGCAATCCGGATTTGGAGAAATGATCCTTGGAAACATTTGACACATTTTATTTTTATATGAAGAACAAACTAGCAGCTGCAGAATGAAGGCACAGGATAATCACCTTTGGAAACCGCTCTTTGTAGACATGGTTCATCATGATAATTTCATTATCAAAGCAGGCTGGAGATCGTCCAGGGCTGCAAATGAGGCAAACAACATTTCATTAGCTTTGAGGCACTTTATTCACTGCAACATTTAATAAAACATTCTCCTGGGATTCCACGAGATGACTTCGCGAAATGGCTGGTGTTTATACCGTCCCTGTTTTATGGGTCTTCCCCTTCCAAGTGCATTGAGGTGGGACTGCAGAAGGCCCGAATCCCACCAAGCTGCATACACGGTTACCCCAAAGGCAATGAGGGTAGAAACCGATCGCTTGAAGTCAATCAAACCAAATATTACCTCAACTCAACCCAAACCTCAACTGGATTACAATGCAGAGCTGCTCACGGGGGGAGGGAACGTACAAACAGCACCTCCAGTCAGGACTGGACAAGGGTCTCTGGTGCTGGGAGGCAGCAACTCGACCGCTGCCCCATTGCGCCACCCCTGAAGTCTAAATCCTGATGTTTCACAGGTCACAGGGTTTTCAACGAAACAATACCTTGACCTAATCACTTGTGAAATAGATGTCGTGAGCAGGATGTGAAAGTGTTGGGGGAGTCCAGAACCAGGGGCCACAGTTTAAGAATAAGGGCTAAGCCATTTAGAATGGAGACGAGGAAACACTTTATCACCCAGAGAGTTGTGAGTCTGTGGAATTCTCTGACTCAGTGGGCGGTGGAGGCAGGTTCTCTGGATACTTTCAAGAGAGAGCTAGATAGGGCTCTTAAAGATAGCGGACTCAGGGGATATGGGGAGAAGGCAGGAACGGGGTACTGATTGGGGATGATCAGCCATGATCACATTGAATGGCGGTGTTGGCTCGAAGGGCCGAATTACCTACTCCTGCACCTATTGTCTCCTGTGTTCAGTTGAGTTGAGTTTATAGTCACGTGTACAGTGAAAAGATTTTGTTGCGTGCTAACCAGTCAGCGGAAAGACTGTACATGATTACAATCGAGCCATTTATAGTGGGTAGATATGCGATAAAGTATGAAATGTTGCTGTAGGTGTGGAGATCTAAGAGTGTGGAGCGATTGTAATCTGCTTCTGTGGCTGGCACCCAGATAGTCGCCTGGGTTGGACGCCATCTTGGAAGCCATCTGGTTCCTGCAATCAAGGATGGATTTCTATTCCATCGTTCCCACGTAAGGCAGAGTGCGAGACACAAAATGCTGGAGTAACTCAGCGGGTCGGGCAGCATCTCTGGAGTAGGGTCAGGATGCTGCTGCCTGTCCTGCTGAGATCTTCCAGCATTATGTGTCTGGCTTCGGTGTAAACCAGCTTCTGCAGTTCCTTCCGACACATTTTGTCTGCTCCACTGCAAAAGCTCTTCAAGGTATGACTACTTTGAAGACGTTCTCCTCCTCTCTCCCACGGGAGAACTTCACCATCCAGGAATGAGCTGCCAGAGGAGGCAGGGACTATCGCAATGTTTAAGAAACATTTAGACAGGGACATGGATAGGACAGGTTTGGAGGGACATGGACCAAGCGCAGGCAGATGTGACTAGTGTAGCTGGGATAAGTCGGCCGGTGTGGGCAAGATGGGCCTGTTTCCACACTGTATCACTCCCTGGCTCTATGCGGGCCAGATGCAGGCAGGTGGGACTAGTGCAGATGGAACATGTTGGTCGGCGTGGGCAAGTTGAGATGAAGGGCCTGTTTACACACTGTAAGACTCCATGACTGACTGTTGCGACTAGGGGGAGGGGGAGCAAGGGAGGAACAGCGGGGTACCGAGGAGAGACGAGGGAGGGCCTCATTCGTGATGGGAGCCCCCATTCCCCAAAGAATGAGAACATTTCAGATGTTCTAGCATGGAATGCCCTCATCTTGGGGACATCTCGGAGAGCAAGGAATGTCAGCAATTTTGCATGATGGAGCCAGCATTTCCCCCGATATTGTGAGTATTATCCCCCAAAGTCTGGCCCAAACTTCGGGTTCCTAGACTGTGATCCCAAACGGTGAACCTGCTTAGATTTTGCAAATTCTCGTGTGCGGAATCCAAAGATACCGTGTTTTATTTCCGAGCAATCCCTGGCTCTGAAGTTTCAAGATTCATCTGCTCGGTGAATTCCCAGTTGTAAAAAATAACCTTGAGTAAAACTCACTGCAGTGCGGACAAGGGAGGGAGATGTGGCCAGTAACGAGGGCAGTAGAATTCACAAAGCACTTAATCACGCCTCAAACCAGGGTGAGGTCAAAGAGTCAGTGAGCGAGCATTAATTACTTAACAGCTGCCAACACCACGAGAAATCTTTCAATTGAAATCCTTTTGAAATGGAAGGGGAATGAGAAGCATTCTTGTCCGCAAATTTTCCAAAGATAATTGCATCTGACTCGAAAGGCCCTGTCCCACTTACGTGTCCTTGGCACGCAAATTACGCGACCTCGTCGTCGCGTTGAGGCGCACGGGCATCGTGCGGACCGGGAGGGAGAGATAGATCAACCATGATTGAGTGGTGGAGTAGACTTGATGGGCCGAATGGCCTAATTCTGCGCCTATCACTTATGACCTTATGTATGTCTGGAGTGAAGGGTAATAATCAACAATTCAAAAGCCCCAGAGACTGAGGAACTACAGGTGCTGGAATCTTGCTCTTGAGGCCAATACGATAGCGGCATTTAAGAGACTTGTGCACAGGGACATGGATGTGCAGGGAATGGAGGGATATGGATCATTTGCAGGCAGATAAGAGTTGATCTTGGCATCATGTTCCACGCAGACATTGTGGGCTAAAGGGCCTGTTCTTCTGCTGCAATATTCTATGTCCTATGTTCCAAAACTAAATTGCTGGAGGATTTCAGCGGGTCAAGTGGCATCTGTGGAGGGAGTGGAGTGGCGACGTTACAGGTTGGGACCTTTCTTCAGACTGAGAAACCCTGAGAAAGTGAGACTATAAAAATGGGCCGCATCTTTAGAATTTTGCACTTTAGGGCTTTGACTGCAGCTCTAGGTCTCTTATAGAAGTCAGTTTTCTAATGGGCCAAATGGCCTAATTCATTTGATACAACAGACTAAAAATAGTGGAGAGACTTGGTACGTCAGGCAACAATTGTGGCAGATAACACAGAATGATTGGCATAAGCCTCTGACCTTTCATCAGCTCAGTCCAAGCTGCCTGTTCAGAGTTTCAAAGCTATGATATGGTCATAAGGAATAGGAGTAGAATTAGGCCATTTGGCCCATGAATGAATAAATGAATAAGTTTATTGGCCAAGTATATTCACATACAAGGAATTTGCCTTGGTGCTTCGCCCGCAAGTGACAACATGACATACAGTGAAAGTTAGTAATGACATATAAAACATTAAACATTAATAATAAAACATTATTGATTAAACATGTGAATTAAATAAAATACCAGAGCAAAAGGAGGCGACAGATTTTTGGTCATTGAGTAGAGCTACTACTCGTGGAAAAATGTCTGGCTGTGGCGGCTTTGACAGCCCGGAGTCGCCTTCAAGAGGGAAGTGATTCAAAGAGTTTGTGGCCAGGGTGAGAGGGGTCAGAGAGTCTGGTCATCAGGTCTACTCCAATCATAGCTGATCTATCTTTTCCTTCTCAACCCCTTTCACCTGCCTTCTCCCCATAACATCTGACACCCGTACTAATGAATAATCTGTCAATGTCCATCTTAAAAAAATACCCATTGACTTGACCCCCACAAGCTTCTGTGGCAAAGAATTCCACAGATTCACAGTCCTCTGATAAAAAAAAAAATTACTCTGGTAGAATTTGAGCTTAATGAACAGAAATCCAAAAAGTAATTTTGAAAGAAACACATTTAAATTGATGTAACGAGAGCTTCAGACAGTGTCCGAATCTATATTTAATGGTGATTAAAGTATTCAACAGAATGCAATAACAATTAGACCACATCATTAGCGATAAATTGTCCAGAAAGGGCTGGCTCCTTCTATTTGTATGCTAATTCTGGCATAGTTCCCATCTAAAGGTCCCCAGAGTTGTTTTTTTAAATAAAGAATGAGGTGAAAGTTTAGCCCAGCTCATCTAATAGGGGTGCTGTGCTTTGAACTGCTTCTCATACTGGGTTTTAGTGTAAAGCTGGTTCACTGTGGCCGGCCCGATTGTAATCATATACTGTCTCTCCACTGACTGGTTAGCACGCAACAATGGTTTTTCACTGTACCTCGGTAGGCGTGACAATCTACTAAACTAAACCGGATGGTTTATCCAGTGCAGTGGAGCAGCGGTAGAGTCCTCTAACACATTGTTGCTGCTGCCAGGCAGTTGCCTCGTGGGCTCGAGCTTGAGCTGATGTAGCAGGACACTCACACGAACAAAGAGGAAGAGAATGGGAAGGTTAACCCGGGGTTCGTTACATACTAGGGCACGCCCCTATAGCCCGTGACAACTCCTTCCCGCCTTTGCCCGGACACACGTGACCCTCCCCCCCCCCCCCCCCCCCCAAGTCAGAGAGTACGTACCTAAGACTCCTGGAACGTGGTCGCATCGAAATGGGCCGACGTCTCTCCTCGTTGGAGATGGCATCAGTGCTGCAGAAGTGCTTGGAAAGGAAGTGCAGCTCGTCGGGGGTGGGCTGGTACGGCAACTGGTGCAGCTTTTCCTGCGACGAGCACAGTGACTGCAAGACCATCGAGAAAGAGAAAACACCAATCGTTAGATAAAGTTGGGCGAGTCTCGGACCAGAGGGCCACAGCCTCAGAATGAAAGGACGTCCATTCAGAAAGGAGATGGGGAGGAATTTCATCCCCAATTCAGAGGGTGGCGAATCTGTGGTCATGTTGGCCGGTGTGGGCATGATGGGCCGAAGTATCACTCTATGACTGACCTGGAGAAAAACCTCGCAGCTCACGGGGAGAACAATAGACAATAGACAATGGGTGCAGGAGTAGGCCATTCGGCCCTTCCAGCCAGCTCCGCCATTCAATGTGATCATGGCTGATCATCCCCAATCAGTACCCCGTTCCTGCCTTCTCCCCATATCCCCTGACCCCGCTCTTTTTAAGAGCCCTATCTGGTTCTCTCTTGAAAGCATCCAGAGAACCTGCCTCCACCGCCCTCTGAGGCAGAGAATTCCACAGACTCACCACTCTCTGTGAGGAAAACCACTCTCTGTGAGAAAATCGACCGTCTGTACAAACTCTGTACGTTCAGCACCCATAGTCAGTATCGAACCCGGGTCTCTGGTGCTGTAATGCAGCAACTCTACCGCTGCGCCACCGTGCCGCCCCAACAGACCAACTAGTCAGCTGACAGAAAATGATTTTTCTGTGCTCATTATTTGGATCAAAAGGGAGTTCTGTTTAACCGGAGAAAACCCACGCGGTCACAGGGAGAAGGTTCAAACCTCTAATAATAATAATGGATGGGATTTATATAGCGCCTTTCTAATACTCAAGGCGCTTTACATCGCATTATTCATTCACCCCTCAGTCACACTCGGTGGTGGTAAGCTACTTCTGTAGCCACAGCTGCCCTGGGGCAGACTGACGGAAGCGTGGCTGCCAATCTGCGCCTACGGCCCCTCCGACCACCACCAATCACTCACACACATTCACACACATTCACACACAGGCAAAGGTGGGTGAAGTGTCTTGCCCAAGGACACAACGACAGTATGCACTCCAAGCGGGATTCGAACCGGCTACCTTCCGGTCGCCAGCCGAACACTTAGCCCATTGTGCCATCTGTCGTCCCAACCTCTGTGCCGACACAGGCTGCATCATGACGTCCTGACTCTTATATTCAATGCCCCTAGCAAAGAAGGCAAGTGTAGCAGATGCCTCCTTCACCAGCCTATCTACTAATGCTGCCACCTTTGGTGTTGTTTTAGCATTTTGCTGCAAGTTAAAAACATACAGTCATACTTGTTTTCCCACCTACTCGGGGGATGCTTAAGGGGCCTGTTCCACTTACCCGATTTATTTCGGCGACTGCCGGCACCCGTCATAGTCGCAGCAAGGTGGCCGAACATTTTCAACGTTGAAAATCCAGCGGCAACCAGAAAAAGTTCAAGTTCAAGTTCAAGTTCAAGTGAGTTCATTGTCACGTGTCGCTGATCGGACAATGAAATTCTTGCTTTGCTTCAGCACAACACAATTTCATTGTCCTATCAGGGACACGTGACAATAAACTCACTTGAAAAAGGTACGACTCTTTGGGCGACTACTTACGGCCACACAGGCGACATGTCCGCGGGGGTGACCTGCCGCGACTATGACGGGTGCCGGCAGTCGGCGAATAGATCACGTAAGTGGGACGGGCCCTTTACAGTCTACCGCTGCTGTGATAAGAGTTAAGGCAAAAGATGGCCACATAAAGCTGGAGCAACTCAGCGGGACAGGACGGCATCTCTGAGCGATGCTGCCTGTCCCGCTGAGTTACTCCAGCGTTTTGTGTCTATCTTCGGTTTAACCAGCATCTGCAGTTCCTGCCCGCACACGGAGTTAAGACAGTTCACTGGGTTAAGCAAGAGAACTCACGGACACAGTGGAGCTCGGAGTGTTCGTCCCATAGCCGGATGATGGAAGGGAAGCCAAGGACCATCGACGTCCATCGCTCCTGAAATCATGCATTAAGTTAGACTGCAAAGTTGGCACGGAAATCATTTGAGTGTGAACATCCACAAAACAACAGCAATGGTTTCAAGTTGTCAACATTACATCTTCATTTGGTGAGACAGATGAATGGACTGGCATCTGCAGTGGAGATGTCCCCTAATTTGAGGAAGGGCATTCTTGCTATTGAGGGAGTGCAGCGTAGGTTTACAAGGTTAATTCCCGGGATGGCGGGACTGTCATATGCTGAGAGAATGGAGCGGCTGGGCTGGTACACTCTGCAGTTTAGAAGGATGAGAGGTTATCCTATTGCAACATGTAAGATTGTTAAGGGTTTGGACACGCTAGAGGTAGGAAACATGTTCCCGATGTTGGGGGAGTCCAGAATCAGGGGCCACAGTTTAAGAATAAGGGGTAAGCCATTTAGAACGGAGACGAGGAAACACTTTTGCTCACAGAGAGTGGTGAGTCTGTGGAATTCTCTGCCTCAGAGGGCGGTGGAGGCCGGTTCTCTGGATACTTTCAAGAGAGAGCTAGATAGGGCTCTTAAAGATAGCGGAGTCAGGGGATATGGGGAGAAGGCAGGAACAGGGTACTGATTGGGGATGATCAGCCCATGATCACATTGAATGGCGGTGCTGGCTCAAAGGGCCAAATGGCCTACTCCTGCACCTATTGTCTATGGTCTATTGAGATAGGAACTTAGAAACTTGGACTATCTTTGATGGGACTTTTATTTTGCACTAAACGTTATTCACTTATCAAGTATCTGCACACTGTGTATGGTTCGACTGGAATCATGTATTGTCTTTCTGCTGACAGGTTAGCACGCAACAAAAGCTCTTCACTGTACCTCGGTACACGTGACAATAAACTAGGGAAAATAAGTGCTGGAGTGACTCAGTGGGTCAGGCAGCATCTCTGGAGAAAAAGGAAGGGTGACGTTTCAGGTCGGGACCCTTCTTCCGAGTGAAAGTAGAGGGGAGAGAATTGGAGGTAGGAAAAGGCCAAAACAAAGCAGGGCCGGCGACAGATAACCAAGGAAGGGTGGAGCCCACAATGGTCCATTGTTGGCTGGGGAAGATAGGAAATTGTTCAATTTATGTTTCATTGCCGGTAACTTGGAAAACCTTTACTGTGAAGGTACGTGACTGAAACCAAGGGAGACATAATAATGTAGCAATACAAAATTCAGAACATGTTATTTTTTGAATTGGAATTTTATGCAAAATTTAAGGAACAGATTCAGTTCAGACAACGTGCTTATCAAAGTCACAGGAATATTAGTACGGTTGTTAGGGGTTATGGGGAGAAGGCAGAAGAATTGGGTTAGGAGGGAGAGATGGATAGCCATGATAGACATAAAGCTGGAGTAACTCAGCGGGACAGGCAGCTTCTCTGGAGAGAAGGAATGGGTGACGTTTCAGGCCGAGACTCTCCTTCAGCCATGAAGACTTAATGGGTCAAATGGCCTAATTCTGCTCCTAACACTTAAGAACTTATTGAAAACTTAGAGCAAAACCTTTAAAGAATAATCCCACCAAAGATTAAGATCTAGATCTTGCTATGAAACAAAATCTTTTTATTTTTATTTTTTAAATAGAGAAATAACAGAAGCAAGAAAAAGAGAGAAAAGAAAAGATTAAGGAAAGTAGTGATGTGTAAGCCCCAGGAGTTAACAATTGATAGTTTGTGGAAGGATAGGGAGAAAGAACCCATAAAGATGTAAAAAAAAGAGAAAACAAGAAAGTAAAAACAGAAAAAAATAGGGAAAAAAGGGAAAAAACCAGAACAGAAAAGAAAAGGAATATACCTACTTCATATCTTTCCACACCCCTTACCCAGTTCTGAAATGGTTAATTTCCAGAGTTATGTTGTACCATATTATACTTTTACTATGAAACAAAATCTAACAACATTTTGGAACCAAAAATCAAATACTACAGATGCTGGAAATCTGAATTAATATCAGAAACTGTCAGAACTAAAGCAGTCCCCTCGTATGAATAAGTGCCCGAGTGAACAGAGAATCAAGAGATTATCATCGTCATCAAACAGACTAAAGCACGATGCAATAAATAGATTAAAATGGCTCCAATCAATGGCCAATTAAGATGAGAAAGGGAAACGGAGGAAAAGACAGATTGCAGGAAACAAGAAGAAACATTTTACATTAAAACTTTTTACCAACTCCAAAAACAATTAAAAGCTGAAGGAATGAACTTTATGATTAGAATAAATTATTTTCAATGCCTAAAAGGCATATTGCAGCAATTAATAATTATCATATTGTTAATTATAGAAACATAGAAATTAGGTGCAGGAGTAGGCCGTTCGGCCCTTCGAGCCTGCACCGCCATTCAATACGATCATGGCTGATCATCCAACTCAGTATCCGTACCTGCCTTCTCTCCATACCCTCTGATCCCCTTAGCCACAAGGGCCACATCTAACTCCCTCTTAAATATAGCCAATGAACTGGCCTCGACTACCCTCTGTGGCAGAGAGTTCCAGAGATTCACCACTCTCTGTGTGAAAAAAGTTCTTCTCATCTCGGTTTTAAAGGATTTCCCCCTTATCCTTAAGCTGTGACCCCTTGTCCTGGACTTCCCCAACATCGGGAGCGATCTTCCTGCATCTAGCCTGTCCAACCCCTTAAGAATTTTATAAGTTTCTATAAGATCCACTCTCAATCTCCTAAATTCTAGAGAGTATAAACCAAGTCTATCCAGTCTTTCTTCATAAGACAGTCCTGACATCCCAGAAATCAGTCTGGTGAACCTTCTCTGCACTCCCTCTATGGCAATAATGTCCTTCCTTATGAATAACTATCACACTGTTAGTAACTTGCTATAACTCCATGAATTTGAACTTCCTACTATTTTGAATTTACCATGCAAATGTAATAACATCACATAATTTAATGCGTTCTTAAAGGCGACAAACAGTGACTAGCTGTTCCTAAGTTAACGTGGTACAAATCTGGTTCCACTTTTTCCACTAAACCACTCGGCTGCCTTGTGCCACAGATTGCTGTATTCTTTGTACTAAAGGTAATGATGAGCAGCATTAACATACGATCATAGCGTGATAAAGCGTGGAAACAGGCCCTTCGGCCCAACTTGCCGACACCGACCAACATGTCCCATCTACGTTAGTCCCACCTGCCTGCGTTTGGCTCATATCCCTCTACACCTGCCCATGTTCCTGTCGTTGCACTAGTCCCTGACTCAACTACTCCTCTGGCAGCTACTCCTCTGGAGCTACCATCTACCCAATTGGAAATCCTCAGGCTTTCGGACTTTATCTTGCACTAAACGTTACTCCCTTTATCCTGTATCTTTACACTATGGATGGTCAATTGTAATTACGTACTGAGTTTCCGCTGACTGGTTAGCAAGCAACAAAAGCTTTTTGCTGCACCTCAGTACACGTGACAATAAACTAAACTCAACTGCCTTGGTTGCATGAGGGACATTGGACTTTTGGACTATCTTTTTTTATTTTATTGAATTTTTAAATGTATGTTGTTTATCTAATGGCATCCACATATTCTGCAATACTTGCTGCTGCAAGTAAGAATATTGTAGTTCCATTTTGGAACATATGACAATAAAACACTCTTCACTGGAAGTAATTGAAACATTGAAGATGCAACACCAAACCAAACCATATAAAATGGGAGGTTTTGAACTTAAGCCTCCTCGACAAAAATCTTCTCCGTCCAACATGAAAAACATGGATGTTAAGCTTCGCAGCCAAAGCGAAAACAAAAACGAGAGACAAAAACTTATGACAAGGCAGACAACAATGCTTTGGTAAGTAGGTAATGCAAACACTTCCAGGTAAATCACCCCCATGCCACGTTACCTGTCCGCTCTGTGGCCGTGGCTGACGGAGATCACCGGGCAGTTTAGAGGCAGAAAAACAAAGGCAAAATGCATACTTTTAGGAACCTCAAACATATTGGGCCACCGCAAAGCTCGCATTTATTTAGAGAGGACTGGAATATAAGAACAGGGATATACAGTATAATGCTGTGGCTTAATAAGGCACTGGTCAGGCCGCATTTGGAGCGTTGCGAGCGCTTTTGGGCCCCATATGTGAGGGAGGAGGTGCTGATGCTGGAGAGGGTCCAGAGGAGGTTTACGAGAATGATCCCAGGGATAATTGGGTTAACATATGATGAGCGTTTGACGGAACTGGGCCTGTACTCGCTGGAGTTTAGGGGGGGACCTCATTGAAACATATAGAATAGTGAAAGGCTTGGAGAGAGTGGATGTGGAGAAGATGTTTCCACGAGTGGGAGAGTCTAGGACCAGAGGGCACAGACTCAGAATAAAAGGACGTACCTTTAGAAAGGAAATGAGGAGGAATTTCTTTAGTCGGCCACAGACGGCTGTGGAGGCCAAGTCAATGGATATTTTTAAGATGGAGATTGACAGATTCTTGATTAATATGGGGTATCAGGGATTACGGCGAGAATGGGGTTAGGAGGGAGAGATAGATCAGCCATGATTGAATAGAGGTATAAAGTTAATAAATTAATAAAGTTTAATCTAATCTAGAGGAGTAGACGTGATGGGCCGAATGGCCTAATTCTACTTCTACTTCTACAACCTATGAAGTGACAATAACAGAATAACTTAACAGCTGAAAAACATTATCTGGTCGACACTCATCTTCCAAGCCCCCTAAACCTCTACCACTACATATTACATCCTAAACAGGAGTTCACCTGTGGCAGCTGCTCTAGACCATCACGCTTTCTGCTGCTTTAACTAAAATGCTCCGCTTTGCTTGTAAATATAGAGTGATACAGCGTGGAAACAGGCTCATCAGCCCAATGCCCAAACTGACCAACATCTATACTTGTCCCACCTGCCTGTGTTTGGCCCATATTCCTCATGTATCTGTCTAATTATTTCTTAAACATGCTATTGCCCCAGCCTCAACTACCTCCTCTGGCAGCTCGTTCCATACACCCACCACTCTTTGTGTGTAAAAGTCACCCTTCAGGTTTCCCATTCAATCTTGTCCCCTTCACCTTAAACCTATGTTGTCTGGTTCTCGATTCCTCTACCCTGGGCAAGATACTCTGTGTGTCTACCCGATCTATTCCACTCATGATTTTGTACATCTCTCTCAGATCGCCCCCTCATCCTCCTGTGCTCCAAGGAATAGAGTCCCAGCCTGCTCAACCTCTCCCTATAGCCCAGACCTTCAAGTCCCGGCAACATCCTCGGACATCTTCTCTGTGCCCTTTCCAGCTTGACAACATCTTTCCTGTAGCATGTTGCCCAGAACTGAACACAATATCTGAGCATATTATGCACACATTTAAAAAGGTGCATTCCATTTCATGTTAAAAACTGAAGTACAAATCCTATGCACAGCATTTGCTTCTCAAATACAACTTCCAAGCTAAGATTTGGCTTTTTACTCACCTTCGAGTGAATGAGAAGTGAGCAGAGGCACTGGGAGAGAAGTTTCTTGGGCTGTCTTGCGGGCTGTTTCCTGCTAAAGAGATGAACACCTTTTCACCAATGTATATAAACCGTGAGGAAAAACAGTTAAAACATGAAACCGATTGAGGTTGTTTTTTATGTCATGGTTATTCTTGCACTAAACCTTATCCCCTTTATCATGGATCTGTGCACTGTGCACGACTTGTTTGTAAATGATGCATAGTCTTTCTGCTGACTGGTTAGCACACAACAAAAACTTTTCACTGCACCTTGGTACACGTGACAATAGACAATAGGTGCAGGAGTAGGCCGTTCGGCCCTTCGAGCCAGCACTGCCATTCACTGAGATCATGGCTGATCATCCCCAATCAGTACCCCGTTCCTGCCTTCTCCCGTATCCCTTGAGTCTGTTATCTTTAAGAGCTCTATCTAGCTCCCTCCTGAAAGCATCCAGAGAATCGCTCCACTGCCTTCTGAAGCAGAGAATTCCACAGATTCACAACTCTCTGGGTGAAAAAGTTTTTCCTCGTCTCCGTTCTAAATGACCTACCCCTTATTCTTAAAGTGTAGCCCCTGGTGCTGGACTGCCCCAAAATCGGGAACATGTTTCCTGCCTCTAGCATGCCCAATCCCTTAATAATCTTATATGTCTCAACAATATTCCCTCTCATCCTTCCAAATTCCAGTGAATACAAGCCCAGCCGCTCCATTCTCTCAGCATATGACAGTCCCGGCACCCCAGGAATTAACCCCGTGCACCTACGCTGCACTCCCTCAATAGCAAGAATGTCCTTCCTCAAATTAGGGGACCAAAACTGCACACAATACTCCAGGTGTGGTCTTTCTAGGGCCCTGTACAATTGCAGAAGGACCTCTTTGCTCCTATACTTGATTCTTCTTGTTATGACGGCCAACATTCGCTTTCATCACTGCCTGCTGTACCTGCATGCTTACTTTCAGTGACTGATGTACAAGGACCCCCAGATCGCATTGTATTTCCCCTTTTCCCAACTTGACACCATTCAGATAATAGTTTGCCTTCCTAGTTTTGCCACCAAAGTGGATAACATCACATTTATCCACATTAAACTGCATCTGCCATGCATCCGCCCACTCACCCAACCTATCCAAGTCACCCTGCAGCCTCATAGCATCCTGCTCGCAGCTCAAACTGCCACCCAGCTTTTGTTTCATCCGCAAACGTGGAGATGTCACATTGAATTCCCTCGTCTAAATTGTTAATAAACATTGCATCCTCCTCACAGTTCACACTGCCACCCGGCTTTGTGTCATCTGTAAATTTGCTAATGTTACTTTGAATCCCTTCATCAAAATCACTGATGTATATTGTAAATAGCTGCGGTCCCAACACCGAGCCTTATGGTGCCCCACTAGTCACTGCCTGCCATCGTGACCGGCATGCAGGGTGTTGCTGGCTTGGGTGCCATCTTGGAATCTGATGTTCAGAGATGCTGCCTGACTCACTGAGTTACTCCAGCACTTTGTGTCCTGATTTTGTAAACCAGCATCTGGAGTTCTTTGTTTCTAAAGTTTAAAGGAAAAGTGCAGGGCAGAGTTTTTAAAATGAGATGGTGGGTGTCTGGGGTGGTGGTAAAGGCAGGTATGATAGTGGTATTTAAGAGACTTTTCTATTAGCACATGATATGCAAGGAATGGAGGGATATGGATTATGTGCAGGCAGATAAGGGATGGTTTAGTTTAGTTTAGAGATACAGCGCGGAAACAGGTACTTGTGCCCACCGGGTCCACGCCGACCAGCGATCCCCCGCACATTAACACAATCCGACACCCACCAG
Source organism: Amblyraja radiata (assembly GCF_010909765.2). Taxonomy (NCBI): domain Eukaryota; kingdom Metazoa; phylum Chordata; class Chondrichthyes; order Rajiformes; family Rajidae; genus Amblyraja; species Amblyraja radiata. The sequence continues at coordinate 110,217,319 of NC_045958.1, read as the reverse complement.
GGACATTTTTTATATTTACCAAGCCAATTACCCTACAAACCTGTACGTCTTTGGAATGTGGGAGGAAACCGAAGATCTCGGGGAAAACCCACGCAGGTCACGGGGAGAACGTACAAACTCCGCACAGACAGCACCCGTAGTGGGGACCGAACCCGGGTCTCCGGCGCTGCGTTCGCTGTAAGGCAGCAACTCTACCGCTGCGCCACCGTGACCGCCCTTGGTATCATGTACGGCACAGACATTGTGGGCTGAAGGGCCAGTTCCTGTGCTACACTGTTGTATGCTCCAAGAAGTCAGCCATGGCTCAATTAGTGGCTCAATGAGGTAGTAGGTTCAAGCCCCGCTCTAGAAAGGTCAGCACAAAATGCTCAGGGGATTTAGGTACCGAGGGAATGCTTCACTGTCCAAGTCCTCCATCTCCTCTCGCCGGTGAATGCAAAAGATCCCATGACACTTTTTCCAATCAGAAATAGAGAGTTATTTTCTGTGGAGCATCCCGGACAATACAGCTCACCCCCTCCGTGCCACACAGGTCAACCTGAGGAGCACCTTCAGCAACAGACTGGTTCCACCAAGATGCAGCACAGAACGCCACAGGAGATCCTTCTTCCCTGTGGCTATCAAACTGTAAAACTCCTCCCCCTTCTGTCGTGGGGTAGACTGACTCCTCCCCCCTCCCCTCCCCCACTCCCCAATCTTTGCACGTCCCCAATCCTGGACTTTCCACTCATCACTTTAATTTCATATTTCATGAATCTTGTTGTGTTTTATGACTGTTGGCAGACAGATTTCCCTCCTGGGATAAATAAAGTTCTATCGTATCATATCGTGACTTGGCTAATGAGTTTGAATAAATATTCTGGGATCTGGACATCACCGACAAGATTAATATCCTCCCATTAAGAATGAAGATTAAGATATTCCCTTTATCCTGTATCTGTACACTGTGAACAGCTTGATTGTAATCATGTATAGACTTTCCGCTGACTGGATAGCAGGCAACTAAAACACTTTTCAATGTACCCCGGTACATGTGACAATAAACTAAACTAAAGATTCATTCCCTTCTTTAATTGAACGGTTCGGTGGGCGGCACGGTGGCGCAGCGGCAGAGTTGCTGCTTTACAACAGGCATCATTGACTGACGTATCAGGTCACCGAAAAATTTGCGGTGTGACGCCGTATTGACGCGCGGTGTTTTTTCACGTGTCGCAACATTTTTTTGTCGCCGCTGGATTTTGAAATTTTCAAAATCTTTTGGTGGCACTGATATGACGCCGGCAGTTGCCGAAAAAATCGCCAAGTGGGTCAGGCCCTTAAGTTTTTCCCGGATGCTCTAGTTTCCTCCCACACTCCAAAGACACACAGGGCTGTATGTTAATTGGCTTCAGTAAAGAATGCAAATTGTCCCTAGTGTGCGTTGGATAGTGCTAGAATAGAAACATAGAAAATAGGTGCAGGAGTAGGCCATTCGGCCCTTCGAGCCTGCACAGCCATTCAATATGATCATGGCTGATCATCCAACTCAGTATCCTGTACCTGCCTTCTCTCCATACCCCCTGATACCTTTAGCCACAAGGGCCACATCTAACTCCCTCTTAAATATAACCAATGAACTGGCCTCAACTACCTTCTGTGGCAGATACGGGGATCGCTGGTCAGAGTGGACTCGTGAACCGAAGGGCCTGTTTCTGCGCTGCGATGACAGTCCCGCAATCCCGGGAATTAACCTTGTAAACCTACGCTGCACTCCCTCAATAGCAAGAATGCCCTTCCTCAAATTAGGGGACCAAAACTGCACACAATACTCCAGGTGTGGTCTCACTAGGGCTCTGTACAACTGCAGAAGGACCTCTTTGCTCCTATATTCGATTGCTCTTGTTATAAAGGCCAACACTGCCTGCTGTACCTGCATGCTTACTTTCATAGACTGATGTACAAGGACCCCCAGATCCCGTTGTATTTCCCCTTTTCCCAACTTGACACCATTTAGTAATCTGCCTTCCTGTTTTTGCTACCAAAGTGGATAACCTCACATTTATCCGCATTAAACTTCATCTGCCATGCATCTGCCCACTCCCCCAACCTGTCCAAGTCACCCTGCATTCTCATAGCAGCCTCCTCACAGTTCACACTGCCACCCAGCTTTGTGTCATCTGCAAATTTGCTAATGTTACTTTGAATCCCTTCATCGAAATCACTGATGTATATTGTAAATAGCTGCGGTCCCAGCACCGAGCCTTGCGGTACACAGAGAGTGGTGAATCTCTGGAATTCTCTGCCACAGAATGTAGTTGAGGCCAGTTCATTGGCTATATTTAAGAGGGAGTTAGATGTGGCCCTTGTGGCTAAAGTGATCAGGGGGTATGGAGAGAAAGCAGGTACAGGATACTGAGTTGGATGATCAGCCATGATCATATTAAATGGCGGTGCAGGCTCGAAGGGCCGAATGGCCTACTCCGGCACCTATTTTCTATGTTTCTATGTTACCCCACTAGTCACTGCCTGCCATTCTGAAAGGGACCCGTTAATCCCTACTCTTTGTTTCCTGTCTGCCAACCACTTCTCTATCCATGCCAGCACTCCTATGTGGGACCTTATCAAATGCTTTCTGAAGGTCTAGGTACACTACATCCACTGGCTCTCCCTTGTCCATTTTCCTAGTTACTTCCTCAAAAAATTCCAGAAGATTAGTCAAGCATGATTTCCCCTTAGTAAATCCATGCTGACTCGGACCGATCCTGTTACTGCCATCCAAATGTGTGGCTATCTCATCTTTTATAATTGACTCCAGCATCTTCCCCAAAACCGATGTCAGGCTAACTGGTCTATAATTCCTCGTTTTTTCTCTTCCGCCTTTCTTAAAAAGTGGGATAACATTAGCTACCCTCCAATCCACAGGAACTGATCCTGAGTCTATAGAACATTGGAAAATGATCACCAATGCATCCACGCTTCTAGAGCCACTTCCTTAAGTACCCTGGGATGCAGACCATCAGGCCCTGGGGATTTATCAGCCTTCAGTCCCATCAATCTACCCAACACCATTTCCTGCCTAATGTGGATTTCCTTCAGTTCCTCTGTCACCCCAGATCCTCTGGTCACTACTATATCAGGAAGATTGTTTGTGTCCTCCTTAGTGAAGACAGATCCAAAGTACCTGTTCAACTCATCTGCCATTTCCTTGTTCCCCATAATAAATTCACCTTTTTCTGTCTTCAAGGGTCCAACTTTGGTCTTAATTAATGTTTTCCTCTTCACATACCTAAAGAAGCTTTTACTATCCTGCTTTATATTCTTGGCTAGCTTACCTTCGTACCTCATCTTTTGTCCCCGTATTGTCTTTTTGGTTATCTTCTGTTGTTCTTTAAACATTATCCAATCCTCTTGCTTCCTGCTCATCTTTGCTACGTTGTACTTCTTCGCTTTAATTTTTGTACTGTCCCTGACGTCCCTTGTCAGCCATGGTCTTCCACTACTCCCCTTGGAATCTTTCTTCCTCCTAGGAATGAACTGATCCTGCACCTTCTGTATTATTCCTAGAAACACCTGCCATTTTTGTTCCACTGTCATCCCTGCTAGTGTATCTTTCCAGTCAACTCTGGCCAGCTCCTCCCTAATGGCCCCATAGTCCCCTTTATTCAACTGCAACACTGACACCTCCGATCTACTCTTCTCCCTCTCCAATTGTAGATTAAACCTGACCATGTTATGGTCACTGCCTCCTAATGGCTCATTAACCTCGAGGTCCTTTATCAAATCCAGTTCATTACATAACACTAAATCCAGAATTGCCTTCTCCCATTCAGCTTTATATACATGCCATCTATGGCGGTGCATCGGTAGAGTTACTGCGTCACAGCACCAGGGACCCGGGTACCATCCTGACTACGGGTGCTGTCTGTACGGAGTCTGTACGTTCTCCCTGTGATCTGCATGGGTTTTCTCCAGTTTCCTCCCACATTCTAAGGACGTGCAGGTTTATGTCAGGAGAGAACTGCAGATGCTGGTCTAAACCGTAGACACAGAATGCTGGAGTAACTCAGCGGGACAGGCAGCAAGCAGCTCTGGAGAGAAGGAATGGGTGACGTTTCGGGTCGAGTCTGAAGAAGGGTCTCGACCCCGAAATGTCACCCATTCCTTCTCTCCAAAGATGTCCCGCTGTGTTACTCCAGCATTTTTGTGTCTCTCTCGGGTTTATGTTAATTGGCTTCTGTAAATTGTCCCTTGCGTGTGGGATACAACTAGTGAATGGGAGGTCATAGGTCGGCGTGGACTCGATGGGCCGAAGGGTCAGTTTCCACGCTGCATCTCTACTACTACACGGCTTTGCTACCTGATTGTGGATGATCAACCATGATCACAACTGAATGGCGGTGCTGGGATCGATGGGCCGAATGGCCTACTCCTGCACCTATTGTCTATTGTCTATAAAGCCAGAGCACCTGGAGGAAACACACGACAATCACAGAAAGACCGTGCAAACTCCACACAGACAGCACCCGAGGTCAGGATGGAACCCGGGTCTCTGGCGCTGTGAGCCAGAATGAGCCGCTATGCTGCCACAAAGAAGACGAACATACAACACAAGAAGAACACATAATTATCTCAGGGTGATTCACAGGAGAACAGTCAGAGAAAAGCAGAGAGAAAAGGGGTCTAGGGAGGAATGACTTTTCTGAGGTTAGAAGGGGTTTGGCTTTTGGTGGGACCTAAAACCATGAAGGTATAGTTTTACGTTTATGACGCTCACATGTACGGAGGTACAAAGATGCTAAATGACCCACTGAGTTACTCCAGCACTTTGTGTTTTACTCAAGATTCCAGCATCTGCAGTTATTGGATGTACATGGATCGGACCGGTTGAGAGGGATATGGGCCAAACGCAGGCAGGTAGGACCGGTATAGATGGGACATGTATTCCGGTGTGGGCAAGTTGGGCCGAAGGGCCTGTTTCCACACTGTATGACTCTAAGACATCCTCTTGAAATACTAGCTGGGGCAATACGCACAAGTGAAATAGGAGATAATCATATTTGCAGTGAAATTAAATTGCTGGTTTGGACCGAAGTTTCAATTGCCAAGCATTTGAGGGCTAACTTAACCACTATAATAAGGAAAGATGAAAGCAACAATTACTTTATAGATCAATAAACACACAGCCTCTGCTGTTGTTGTTGGCAAGACAGATCCAATTTAAACGATCTTCAAGCCCAATAACAGACAATCCCTGCTGGCAAAGGAAATATTTTTAATTTCCTGATTTTTGCTTCCCCTTCCTTTGTGGCCAAAAGCAAGGCAGTCCGTGCAGAGATTAAATAGACGTATTATTTTTAAATGATACATATAATTCTTTGTAAAATGGGTTTGTTCCACACAGGCTTTGCTTCATTTACAACTTCTCAGAATTTTTAGTCATAGTCATGGAGTCATTCAGTGTGGAAATAGGCTATTCGGCCCAACTTGCCCACACAGACTAACATGCCCCATCTACACTAGTCCCACCTGCCCGCGTTTGGCCCATACCCCTCTAAACCTGTCCTATCCATGTACCGATCAAAATGTATTTTACATGTTGTGGTAGTCCCTGACTCAACTACCTCCTCCAGCATATGTTCCATACACCCACCATCCTTCATATAAAGAAGTATGTTGATAGAATGGAGCGGCTGGGCTTGTATACACTGGAATTTAGAAGGATGAGAGGATAGCTTATTAAAACATATCAGATTATTAAGGGATTGGATACGCTAGAGGCAGAAAACATGTTCCCGATGTTGGAGGAGTCCAGAACCTGGGCCCACAGTTTAAGAATAAGGGGTAAGCCATTTCGAACGGAGGTGAAGAAAAACGTTTTCACCCAGAGAGTTGTGAATCTGTGGAATTCTCTGCCTTAGAAGGTGGTGGAGGCCAATTCTCTGGATGGTTTCAAGAGAGTTGGATAGAGCTCTTAAAGATAGCGGAGTCAGGGGCTATGGGAAGAAGGAAGGAATGGAGTACAGATTGTGGATGATCAGCCATGATCACAGTGAATGGCGGTGCTGGCTCGAAGGGCTGAATGGCCTACTCCTGCACCTATTGTCTATTGTAACCCTCAGATTCCTATTAAATCTTTTCCAACTCACCTTAAACTTATTAAACTCTTTTTCATGATTTCCCTACTCTGGGTAAAAGACTCAACTAGTCTAGTCACAGAAACATAGAAAATAGGTGCCGGAGGAGGCCATTCAGCCCTTCGAGCCAGCCCCGCCATTCATTGTGATCATGGTTGATCGTGCCCAAAATCAAGTCCCCTCATGATTTTATACATCTCTATAAGAAGTGCATTTACTCTATTCATTCAAACCTATTTTTTATAAAGCATCTTATAAGTTCATGTTCATGTTTTAGGAGCAGAAGGCCATTTGGCGTATACAGTCTACTCCGCCATTCAATCATGGCTGATCTATCTCTCCCTCCGAACCCCATTCTCCTGCCTTCTCCCCATAACCCCCGACACCCGTGCTAATCAAGAATCTATCTATCTCTGCATTAAAAATATCCACGGCCTCCACAGCCTTCTGTGGCAATGAAGTCCACAGATTCACCACCCTCTGGTTAAAGAAATCCCTCATCTCCTTTCTCAAGAGTGTTTTATTGTCATATGCCCCAGATGGAACGATGACATTCTGACTTGCAATGGACACTCCGACTTCTGAGTGTTTTAATTTTGTCCTTGCCCTAGCCGACCAGCTTGTCAAACACATAGTAACGAAAAAATGTTATTATTTGTTATTCTCCCTGCATATCCATGCGCCTCTACGAAAGCCTCTTAAATGCCCAGACATTTACTGAACCTGCTACCTAGGTAAAGCCGCCAACATAACCCACTCCCACAGACCCTTCCCAACCCAACCATTCCCTCTTCTCCCCTCTACCGCTGGGCAAGAAACACCAACGTTTGATGGCCTGCACCACCACACTCAAGAACAGTTTCAAACTCGTTGTTATCAGACTCTTGAACAGACCTGTCACATGCTAAGATGAATTCTCGACCTCCCAATCTACCTCATTACACCCTTAAGGGCCTGTCCAACTTACGTGTCCTTGGCACGCAAATTACGCTATCTCGTTGTAGCGTTGAGGCGCACGGGCATCGTATGGCCGCGCGGGGCCGGTCCCACTGAGAAGCGGGATATCGCGCGGGGCTCCGAAATTTTTGTAGTGAACGAAATCTTCGCACGCCAACGGCCTGTCGCGGAACTGACTGCCAAAGTGGGACAGGCCCAAGACCCTGGCGCGATGCAACGTCTCATCTTCAACAGCAGCAGAAGCAGGCAAACGATCGTCGAACTCGGCCTGGGACTCACGGCCGTTGCGGTCCGGATCCGCCCCCACTTCTACTCCCAGAGCGGGGCCAAGAAAATTGAAGATAGACACAAAATGTAGGAGTAACTCAGCGGGACCGGCAGCATCTCTGGAGAGAAGCAACGGGTGACGTTTCGGGTCAAGACCCTTCTTTCAGACTGAAGAAGAGTCTCGACACGAAACATCATCCACTCCTTCTCTCCAGAGATGCTGCCGGTCCCGCTGAGTTACTCCTGCATTTTGTGTCCATCTTCAAATGACGTCACACGCACCAGGCGGCTGTGCGGGCGCATGAAGTCGCGCGGGACCGTCGCGCCTCAACGCGACCACGAGGTCGCGTAATTAGCGTGCCAAGGACACGTAAGTGAGCCAGGGGCTTTACACTGTTGTATCTGCAGCTGTAACACGATATACTACATTGCTTTTGCACTACCTTGATGTATGTATATATAATTATGAATAGTATGATCTGCCTGAATGAAATTCAAAGCTCGGCACAGTGGTGCAGCGGTAGAGTTGCTGTCTTACAGCGCCAGAGACCCACGTCCGATCCTGACTACGGGTGCCGACTGTACGGAGTTTGTACGTTCTCCCTGTGACCTGCGTGGGTTTTCTCTGGGTGCTCTGGTTTCCTCCTACACTCCAAAGATGTACGGGCTTGTACGTTAATTGGCTCTGGTTAAAAAAAAATTGTAAACTGTGTGTAGGATAGTGCTAGTGTATGGGATGGTCACTGGTCAGCGTGGACTTGGTGGGCTGGAAGGCCTGTTTCCACGCTGTATCTCTAAAACTAAAAACACTTCACACGATAAAATTTATACGTGACAATAACAATAAACCTAGACCTGACCTAATACCATCCAAATTGACGTGCTCAATACACTAATTGATTACATATACCTTGAGAGGTACAGATCAGGTAGACCCACAGATCCTCGTGCCCAGAGTAATGGAATCGAGAACCAGAGGACATAGGTTTAAGGGGAAAATTTAATAGGAATCCGATGGCTAACTTTTTCACAGAAAGGGTGGTAGGTGTATGGAGCGAGCTGCCAGAGGAGGTAGTTGAGGCAGGGACTATTGCGTTTAAGAAACATTTAGACAGGTACATGGATAGGACAGGTTTAGAGGGATATTGGCCAAACACAGGCAGGTGGGACTAGTGTAGATAGGACATGTTGGTCAGTGAGGGCAAGTTGGGCCGAAGGGCCTGTTTCCACGCTGTATGACTATGCCGACAGATATTATTTGAAGTTTATAAAAGGACACTGGGGAAATGAATGAACATCTGAGACAATATTGTTGTGAAAAGGCACTTCGCTCCATAGATGCTGCCGCACCCGCTGAGTTTCTCCAGCATTTTTGTCTACCTTCGATCTTCCAGCATCTGCAGTTCCTCCTTAAACAAAGTAAAAATTGCAATTCTGCCACGTTACATTCGCATCTGGTGCACATGAGATGTTGGATGTGACAGATACACAGAACTTGCCTCCAGTGTTATCATTTAATGCGGTGCACGATGATAGTAATGACTATATTTAAGTAACGGAATAAACCTGACTAACCTGGGGGGGAAAATGCAAAAATCTGCAGAATACATGAATTTATGGTAGCCCAATACTGTAAATATGGAATTGCTGTGATATTCCCCAAACTCAAATGGCAAACCTTTGTTGTCATTCCTACCACGCTAAATATAATAAGGACTGACGTGTTCACTGGCCAAATGAAGAGTTTAGACCAAAGGGAATATAAGGCACACGACCAAAGCCTCAGGGTGCTGCAGCTTCTGGTGTGAGAGCCTTGTAAAGCCCCTGCCCCACAGGAGAACTCGTGAGTAACTCGGGAAAGTGGGACAGGGGCTTAATGCAGTCAGCATGCAGTAACTAGAACTGGACAGAGACAGAAAGGCACAAGGTGCTGGAGTAACGCATCAGGTCCGGTAGCATCTCTGAAGAACGTGGATCTCCAGTGAACATTGATCATTTGGTTGGCACGGTGGCGCAGCGATAGAGTTGCTGCCTCACAGCGCCAGAGACCCGGGTTCGATCCTGACTGCAGGTGCTTGTCTGAACGGAGTCTTGTATATATTTCCCGTGACCTGCGTGCGTTTTCTCTGGGAGTTCCCGATTCCTCCCACAGTCCAAAGATGAACCGGTTTGTAGGTTTAATTGGCTTCAGTAACTTTGTAAATTGTCCCCAGGGTAGGATAGTGTTAATGTGTGGGGATCACTGGTTGGTGCGGACTCAATGGGCTGACGAGATTATTTCCGCACTGTATCTCTAAACTAAACTAAAAATGAATAGGTGATGTTCCAAGATAGTCCTTGCTGGGTGACATCAGACAGTGAATATGGGGTAGCAAAGCATATCTAATGGCCATCTTCTTAGCTGATGAAAGCTGTTTGTGGCGCAGCTGGTAGAGACGCTACCCCACAGCGCCAGAGACTCGGGTTCAATCCTGACCTCGGGTGCTATCTGTGCGGAGTTTGCACGTTCTCCCTGTGACTGCATGGGTTTTCTCTGGGTGCCCTGGTTTCCTTCCACATCTCAAAGCCAAGCGGGTTTGGCGGTGAATTGGCCTCTGTACCTTTGCCCCTTTCTCATCCACTCCATGCACACATGAGGCGAGATACAAAGTGAAGTAACATAGAAATACTAGTGTGACTGAGTGCATGGGCTTGGTGGGCCAAGGGACCTGTTTCCATGTTTAAGAAAGAACTGCAGATGCTGGTAAAATCGAAGGTAGACACAAAATGCTGGAGAAACTCAGCAGGAGAGGCAGCATCTATGGAGAGAAGGAATTGGCGACGTTTCGGTTCGAGAAGCCTTCTTCAGACCTGTTTCCATGCTGTACATTTAATTTGCAACCTCAGAAATAAGTGAAACAGCCTGATCACATGTTGGTTTAACGTGGAGTCCCTTTAAGACTCTTTATGCGTCATTTCTCGTGAATTCTGGAGGTGGGCAAGTGCTGAGATCAGTAGCCAGGCTTTCTCGTGTTTTCAATGTGTTGATAATTAAGTGTGGGAAATTGCATGGAGTGTGGGTTTGGTAGCAACATCAAACAAAACTGCAGGCAACGGAGGTCGGGCGGCACGTTGGATGAGGGGGGGGGGGGGAGGCCTCATTGAAACGTACCGAATAGTAAAAGGCCTGGATAGGGTGGATGTGGAGAGGATGTTTCCACTAGTGGGAGACTCTAGGATCAGAGGCCAAAGCCTCAGAATAGAAGGATGTTACTTTGTGGATTTTTTTTTGCTACAGAAGGCTGTGGATGCCACCAATGGATATTTTTAAGGCAGAGATAGATCAATTCTTGATTATTATGGGTGTCACGGGTTATGGGGATGTCAGAAATTTAGCAAATCCGAACTAATTCAGCATTGAGATAATTAATATATATTTGGTGAGGGAAATGCGTATTAAATGCTCAGTGGGATGTTACTGTGTGTGAATGTGTGTGAGTGATTGGTGGTGGTCGGAGGGGCCGTAGGCGCAGAATGGCAGCCACGCTTCCGTCAGTCTGCCCCAGGGCAGCTGTGGCTACAGAAGTAGCTTACCACCACCGAGTGTGACTGAGGAATGTATGAATAATGCGATGTAAAGCACCTTATATAGAAAGGCGCTATATAAATCCCATCCATTATTATTATTATTACTGAAAAGCATGGCTGGAACCACATAAATACAAGTGCTGCTAAATAAAATGACCATCAGCAACAGCTAAATAGGAGCAAAAATATTAAGGCTATGTCTGTAAATAGTAAAATGCACACAGGAAAATTATCTCCCAACTTGAACAGAAATGTAATATTGTTTTTTTTTAAACTTTGTTGGGAGATTGCATGAGTCATTCATGCAGCCTGGAAACAGGCCCTTCGTCTAACTTGCCCACGCCGACCAATATCCCCCATCAACACGAGTGCCACTTGTATGGAATTTGGCCCATATCCCTGTAAACCTTCCTTTAGTACTTTAGAGGTACAGTGCGGAGACAGGCCCTTGAGCCAAAGCGAGTCCACGCGACCAGCGATCACCCCGTACATTAGGACCATTGTGCACGCTGGGCACAATTTTACAATTTTCGCAAAACCAATTAACCGACAAACCTGTACATCTTTGGTGCGTGGAAGGAAACTGGAGCACCCGGAGAAAACCCACGCGATCGCAAGGATAACACACAAACCCCGTACAGACAGCACCCGTAGTCGGGATCGAACCCGGGTCCCTGGCGCTGCAAAGCAACATCTCTGCCGCTGCGCCACCATGCCTCTCCTGTCCATGTGTGTATGCAATGAGGTGGTGGAAATAACATGTTGTTCATAAGTGATAGGAGCAGAATTAGGCTATTCGGCCCATCATCTGCTCCGCCATTCAATAATGGCTGATCTATCAAACCCATTCACCTGCCTTCTCCCATGATGTACGGGGTTTGATCAACTCTCGTTGACCAAAGTGCTTTACATTGGTGGAGGTACCAACGTTATACAACAGTGGTTCATAGATTAAGTACATACATAAATACATACATATAGCCATCCCTCAGAGGACGTCAAGAAAGGCTGGAGAGTAAAACATGAGTTTTAAGTCTAGACTTAACAGAGTCGATGGAGGGGCCAGTTCTGATGGGAAGAGGGATGGTGTTCCACAGTCTAGGAGCTGCAACCGCAAAACCGCGGTCGCCCCTGAGTTTATGCCTAGACCGCGGGATGTTCAGTAACCCCAAGTCGGCTGATCTAAGGGACCTGGAGGTGTGGCCATTCAGCCCATCTAGTCTACTCTGCCATCCCATCACGGCTGATCTATTTTGTGTCTATCTTTGGGGGGCGGGGGGCGGGGGGAGGGGGGGGGGTAAACCAGCATCTGCAATTCCTTCCTACACAGCATGCCTTTAAGTAGGGCTACTAAGCCACACAATTTCAATATGATCAACAATACCTTGACGTGTAGATGGGCAAGAAACTTGCCCACCTGTTAAAATGCGGTGGAACACACAATTATTTCAGTAGAGTGTGGCTTGTGTGTGTAAACCAGTGACCTTTGCTACTCGTTCACTGCTCGCTGCAAATCACGTCGTCATATTCCAGGAGTCAAGGAGAAAGGTCAGTAGCCCGAGTACTGAAAAGGAATTTGCTCCTGCGGTGAAATTTTACAGCAGAACAAAATTAAATCCCTGGGCTCCGACCAGTGTATTTACAGATTGGACATCTCAGTGGAACTTTGGACTGGAAATTATTCCCTGCCTGGAAAGGCCCACTAAATGAAGAGCCAAAGGATATTCTTAATCAAAGAACAGCTGTTGAAAAATTCTATAGGGCATGAGGCTGTGGAATCTGTCTAACATGATTACATATGGTCTATGAGGTCTATCTACCTCATTGGAGACCCTGGGACTATCTGTGATCAGACTTTACTGGCTTTAATTTACGCTAAACACTATTCCCCTGATCATGTATCGGTACACTGTGGATTGCTCAATTGTAACCATGTCTTGTCTTTCCGCTGACTGGATAGCACCTGACTATAAACTAAACTCAAACTCAATGTTCAGGTCATGGGGAGAGGGGAAGGAGGAAATTTGGAGGGGGAACTTATTAAAATTAAAATAATTGGGAAATTGAGAGTTACATCCGGGGAGAGGGTTGAAGAATTTTGGGAGGTCAAGGGCGGTCGTATGGACTAATTTGTAAACAGAGGGTATCAAAAACCAGAGGATGTGGGTTTAAAGTGAGAGTGGAAAGATTTAGTAGGAACCTGAGGGCCAACTTTTTTACACAAAGGGTGGTGGGTTGTGTGGAATGAGCTGCCAGAGGAGGTAGTTGAGGCAGGCACTATGACAAACATTCGATAAGTTCATAAGTGATAGGAGCAGAATTAGGCCATTCCGCCCATCAATCTACTCCGCCATTCAATCATGGCTGATCTATCTCTCCCTCCAAACCCCATTCTCCCCAAAACCCCTGACACCCGCACTAATCCCGTATCCCGTCGTTATAGGAGCAAAATTAGACCATTCGGCCCATCAAGATCAGGATTGAACCTGGGTCTCTTGCAAAGAACCAGGGGCCATAGTCTAAGAATAAAGGGGATGAAAGAATAAAACTGAGATGAGAAAAAACTTTTACACCCAGGGAGTCGTGAATTTGTGGAATTCTCTGCCACAGAGGGCAGTGGAGGCTGATTCACTGGATGAATTTAAAAGAGAGTTAGATTCCGCTAGCTCTAGGGGCTAGTGGTATCAAGGGATATGAGGAGAAGGCGTGTTACTTATTGTGGACGATCAGCCATGATCACAATGAATGGCGGTGCAGGCTCGAAGGGCCAAATGGCCTCCTCCTGCACCTATTGTCTATGTTTCTAAAGTGAGGTAGCATCTCTACCCCTCCGTCTATCTATATTTTAGCCCTCCCCGTTTCAATGATATTTCTCAAATCTATGCCTGGAAAAGGTGTGATTTTAACTGTACAGCTAAGAAGCAGAGCTCAGCTTCAGTAGAAATAATACCCATAATTTCACCGCTTAGATATGATTTCATCGATGCTCCGGATAGAGGTATGAGCCAAATGTGGGGCAAGGGTCCCAAGACAGTCAGCACTTGAGATAATATTGCACATCCAACAATAAATATAGAAATTGTTACTTGAACAGAAGATTCTTGCAGATAATTTTTAGTCCATATGGATGGTAACTCGCTCTTCTGCCAAAGTCCTGCTGCTGTTAGATATCATTTGCTGTTCGGTAGTTTAGTCTCTGAATGGGTTAGTTCTGCGGCAATTAGCTTGGATGCTTCAGCTGTGATTGAGAAGGCTATGTGCCAATCGCACACTTGGACTGTAATGAACAGTGGCAGCAGTTAATGAACTGTGCTATCTCAGGGGAGAAACTATACGGTAAATACTGAGTTGGCATCTCTCAATTTTTTTTTTTTTTTTTTTGATATATCCAGCCTTGGTGATTTCAAGGAAAAATGTTTTAGCGTTTGAGATACGGCGTGGAAACAGGCCCTTCGGCCCACCGATTCCACGCCAACCAGCGATCCCCGCAAGCCAGCACTATCCCACACACACTAGGGACAATTTATCATTTTCACCGAGGCCCATTAACCTACAAACCTGTACGCCTTTGGAGTGTGGGAGGAAACCGGAGCACCCGGGGGAAACCCACGCATGTCACGGGGAGGACGTGCAAACTCCGTACAGACAGCAACTGTAGTCACGATCGAACTCGGGACTCTGGAACTGTGAGGCAGTAACTCTACCTCTGCGCCACCGTGCCGCACGATTTTAAAGGGAGCCCAATTTAAAAATGCGACATCTTTTTACAACAATGTGTTACTGCTTTTTAATAAATTGCAGACATATAATCATTTTATTCAAAAGATTTGAGTTTCGAGATACAGATTGAAACCGGGCCGTTCAGCCCACCAAGTCTATGCTGACCATCGATCACCTGTTCACAATAGTTCCACAGCACAGGTGTCAGGGGTTATGGGGAGAAGGCAGGAGAATTGGGTTGAGAGGGAGAGATAGATCAGCCATGATTGAATGTTGGAGTAGACTTGATGGGCCAAATGGCCTAATTCTGCTCCTATGACTTATGATCTTATGTTATCCCACTTTCCCATCCAGTGGGGGGCAATTTACAGAAGCCAATTAACCTACAAACCTGCACGTATTTGGAATCTGGGAGGAAACCGGAGCACCCGAGGCAAACCCACGGGGTCACCGAGAGAAGGTGCAAACTCCACACAGGGAGCGCCCGGTCAGGATTGAACCCAGGTCTTCAACACTGTGCGGCACCAGTTCTACCAGCAGCGCCACCGTGCCGCCCTAATGGGCCTGTCTCACTTACGCGACTTTTTCGGCGACTGATGGCACCCGTCATAAGTCGTTGACAGGTCGCCGAAAATTTTCAACCTGGTGAAAATCCAGCGCCGACCAGAACAAGGTACGATTCTTTGGGTGGCTACTCACGATCATACAGGCTTCACCCTGTGACATGTCGTCTGTATGGTCGTGAGTCGTCTCCTCAGTCGCCCAAAGAGTCGTAGTGTCTTTCTGGTCGCCGCTGGATTTTCAACATGTTGAACATTTTCGGCGACCTGCAATGACCTATGAGGGGTGCTGGCAGTCGCTGATAAAGTTGCGTAAGTGGGACAGGCCCATTAGTCTCAGATAGTGCAGCTGATGACATTGGGATGCTTGTCGGAAACAATGCTCAATGGAAATGTTTTTTGTCAACCGATGCACAACACAATTTAAAACAATCACATAAAGAGTCTCTAATCCAAAATGAAAGGCAGAACAAATTGTGCGTACAACAAGTATATCAATCGAACAGTCAAACACACAACATAAACTATGCAAGGCGTATCAGTTAACCAAAGATAGACACAAAATGCTGGAGTAACTCAGCGGGACAGGCGGCATCTCTGGAGAGAAGGAATGGGTGACGTTTCGGGACGAGACCCTTCTTCAGACTCCAATATTACAGTGATTGCATATCGCAATATATGGTTATATTATTATTAGTATGATATTGCTGTTAACCAACTGTGTGGCAGCACAACGCCACTTCCATTACAACTATTCTCCTTTCACCTTTGAAGTTTGTGTCATTAAGATAACCATTAATGAATGATATGTACCCAGGGACATGATGAATTAACCCGCCTGTATACTAATGGGAAGCCATTAGGAAAGGTTATTTTAAAAAAAAATGATAAATACACACAGCCTCCTACTTCACCTGAGATTTTAACGCATTTAATGGTTCTCTCTCTCCGATTAACGGATGCCTACACTGTGTCCCCTGCTAGGAACTCAGCGGGAACTGGCAACATTAATCAACCTACTACGCACTAGACAACCAGTGTCGAATAGTTGCAGATCATTAAACAGCTGATACTCATATTCAAAGCCCAGAGCATTTATCACAACTAAGACGTCATACATCCGTGGACAGGAACAATGGCTGTAAAACTTTTACATGGAAGAGGAAATTTCATGCTCATAAGGTCATAAGTGATAGGAGCAGCATTAGGCCGTCCGGCCCATGATAGATAGATAGATATAATTTATTGCCACACAACCAGGGTTGGTGGAAATTTGGGTTGTCAGCAGCAGTACAATAATAAAGAACACACAATAAAACTGTAACACAAACATCCACCACAGCATTCATCACTGTGATGGAAGGCACAAAAATTTGGCCAGTCCTCCTCCATTTCCCCCCCGTGTACAGGACCAGAGTCCAGTCAGTCCAGGATCGGCTCTTCCTCAAGTCTACTCCGCCATTCAATCATGGCTGATCTATCTCTCCCTCCCAAAAAATGGCTGCCGGAAGTGAGAGTGAACGCTGGCGCGACTGGCTGCCGCTGCTCTCTCTCCGAATTATGTATATATAATTGTAATTTGCTTATTTAACTGTAAGGTGTCCTTGAGTGTTCTGAAAGGCGCCCATAAATAAAATGCATTATTATTATTATTATTATTATTATTATCATCCTTCTCTCCAGAGACGCTGCCTGTCCCGCTGAGTTACTCCAGCATTTTGTGACTATCGACAAAACCTATTCCGTTCATCACCATTTCCCCCCCCCCCACATAGCTACTTCTCCTGCATCATATTCCAACAGTCCAATCTCCACGGTGGACAAAAGTGCTGGAGAAACTCAGCGGGTGAGGCAGCATCTATGGCAGGACTTTCATATGAAGAAAGACTGGATAGACTCGGCTTGTACACGCTAGAATTTAGAAGATTGAGGGGGGATCTTATAGAAACTTACAAAATTCTTAAGGGGTTGGACAGGCTAGATGCAGGAAGATTGTTCCCGATGTTAGGGAAGTCCAGAACAAGGGGTCACAGTTTAAGGATAAGGGGGAAGTCTTTTAGGACCGAGATGAGGAAAACATTTTTCACACAGAGAGTGGTGAATCTGTGGAATTCTCTGCCACAGAAGGTAGTTGAGGCCAGTTCATTGTCTATATTTAAGAGGGAGTTAGATGTGGCCCTTGTGGCTATAGGGATCAGGGGGTATGGAGAGAAGGCAGGTACAGGATACTGAGTTGGATGATCAGCCATGATCATATTGAATGGCTGTGGAGGCTCGAAGGGCCAAATGGCCTACTCCTGCACTGATTTTCTATGTTTCTATGTCTATGTTTCTATGGAGCGAAGGAAATAGGCAACATTTTGGGCCGAAACCCTTCGTGGTCCAATTGTGGTCCAATCTCCACATTTGATTCTTTTTCCTCTTTTATATTATCGGCTAGCTTACCTTCCAATTTCATCTTTTCTCCCCTTATTGCTTTTTTTTAAAAGTTTCCTTCTGAGATTGTTCCTTTGCTATTTCCTGCTTCCAATCTGGGAGGAAACCGGAGCACCCGAAGCAAACCCACGGGGTCACCGAGAGAAGGTGCAAACTCCACACAGGGAGCACCTGGTCAGGATTGAACCCAGGTCTTCAGCACTGTGAGGCACCAGTTCTACCAGCTGCGCCACCGTGCCGCCCTAATGGGCCTGTCTCACTTAAAACATTAAAACTTTTCATCTCAAAACTTTCGGTTCTCGCCAAAGATTATTGACCTGCAATGTTAATAGGCTCGATGATATAACTGGAACCGCTAGCCGTTTCTGACAAGGTTCAGCCTTGCCGATTTATGGATGGCTCAATTACAATTATTAATTTTTCAAATCCTCAATTGAACCAACTAATTCATGGCAAATGCACCATTACTGTAAAACCAAGCAGTACTAAAGATTGGACTATGATTATTTGTAGATCAATCAATGGGATGTGAATAATCACCTTTGTAACAAGCTGGCTATCTACTGATCCAAGGTCAATAAAAGGTTATATGGGAGAACTTTCTACTTGTTACGGTACTTTTTGTTCCTCTACTCCCTAAAGTGCCTGAGGGTGCAAGCCAACAGTGGCACTCACAATATTTCACTGCAGTGACTATTCTTCAAATCTGACTGTACCTAGTCTGTAGCCAGAAGATATTTGCCAATAATTGAAGTGGCCAAATCTGATGATCCTTCCGGTCAGCGCATTGGCTGATGTGTGCGCACACATGCATACATTGACATACATGCACACGCAAACACACACGTCATCCACATCCAGCCAGACTAAGTACTGGAGATACAGAAACTGCAGTAGCTGGAATCTTGAATAGAACACAGTGCTGGAGGAACTCGGGCGGCATGGCGGTGCAGTGGTAGAGTTGCTGCCTTACACTGCCACGGACCCGGGTTCGGTCCTGTCTACTCCTTGATGATACAAAAGTGAGCGGTTTTGCAGATAGTGAAGAAGGTTGTGAACGATTGCAGCAAGACCTGGATCGATTGGCCAGGTGGGCGGAGGAATGGTTGATGGAATTTAATACAGAGAAATGTGAGGTGTTGCATTTTGGGACGTGGAACAAGGGCAGGATCTACACAGTAAATGGTAGACCTCTGGGGAGTGTTGTAGAGCAGAGGGATCTAGGAGTGCAGGTGCATGGTTCCTTGAAGGTCGAGTCGCAGGTAGATAAGGTGGTCAAAAAGGCTTTCGGCACTTTGGCCTTCATCAGTCAGAGTATTGAGTATAGAAGTTGGGAGGTCATGTTGCAGTTGTATAAGATGTTGGTGAGACCGCATTTAGAATATTGTGTTCAGTTCTGGGCATCATGTTATAGGAAAGATATTGTCAAGCTTGAAAGGGTTCAGAAAAGATTTACAAGGATGTTGCCAGGACTAGAGGGTGCGAGCTATAGGGAGAGGTTGAGTAGGCTGGGTCTCTATTCCATAGAGCGCAGGAGGATGAGGGGAGATCTTATAGAGGTGTACAAAATCATGAGAGGAATAGATCGGGTAGATGCACAGAATCTTCAGATTCAGATTCAGATTCAACTTTAATTGTCATTGTCAGTGTACAGTACAGAGACAACGAAATGCAGTTAGCATCTCCCTGGAAGAGCGACATAGAATATGATTTCAATAAATAAATCTATTTACATGTATACAGACATAGTGTTTTTCCTGTGGGAGGAGTGTCCGGGGGGGGGGGGGGGGGGGGGGGGGGGGGTGATTGGCAGTCATCGAGGTACGTTGTTGAGTAGAGTGACAGCCGCAGGGAAGAAGCTGTTCCTGGACCTGCTGGTCCGGCAACGGAGAGACCTGTAGCGCCTCCCGGATGGTAGGAGGATAAACAGTCCATGGTTGGGGTGAGAGCAGTCCTTGGCGATGCTGAGCGCCCTCCGCAGACAGCACTTGCTTTGGACAGACTCAATGGAGGGGAGCGAGGAACCGGTGATGCGTTGGGCAATTTTCACCACCCTCTGCAATGCTTTCCGGTCGGAGACAGAGCAGTTGCCATACCATACTGTGATACAGTTGGTAAGGATGCTCTCGATGGTGTAACGGTAGAAGTTCACCAGGATCTGGGGAGACAGATGGACCTTCTTCAGTCTCCTCAGGAAGAAGAGACGCTGGTGAGCCTTCTTGACCAGAGTTGAGGTATTGTGGGTCCAAGAGAGGTCATCAGAGATGTTGACCCCCAGGAACCTGAAGCTGGAAACACGTTCCACCTCCGTCCCGTTAATGTGGATGGGGGTGTGCGTGCCGCCCCTAGACTTCCTGAAGTCTACAATGAGCTCCTTGGTCTTCTTGGAGTTAAGGGCCAGGTTGTTGTCAGCGCACTATGCTGCTAGGAGCTGGACCTCCTCCCTATAGGCCGACTCATCGTTGTCGCTGATGAGGCCAGTCACCGTTGTATCATCTGCATACTTGATGATGGTGTTAGTACCATGTACAGGTGTGCATGTCGTAGGTGAAGAGGGAGTAGAGGAGGGGGCTCAGCACACAGCCCTGTGGAACGCCGGTGTTCAGGGTGAGGGTTGAAGAGGTGTGCTTGTCTAACCTAACAGACTGGGGTCTGTTGGTTAGAAAGTCCAGTATCCAGTTGCAGAGGGAGGGGTCGATGCCCAGGTTACCGAGTTTGGTGATCAGTTTAGATGGTATAATGGTGTTGAATGCTGAGCTGTAATCGATGAACAGCATTCTTACGTAAGTGTCTGTTGTCGAGGTGGGAGAGGGTGGAGTGAAGTGCCGTTGAGATGGCATCCTCCGTACTCCTATTCTTGCGGTAGGCAAACTGATAGGGATCCAATGTGGTGGGTAGGCAGCCTTTGAGGTGTGCCAGGACCAGCCTCTCGAAGCACTTGGTGATGATGGGGGTAAGTGCAACTGGGCGGAAGTCGTTGAGGCTTGCCGCAGTGGAGTGTTTTGGCACTGGCACGATGGAGGTGGTTTTAAGGCACGTGGGAACAACTGCTTGGGCAAGTGACGGGTTGAAGATGTCAGTCCAGATGTCTGTCAGCTGCGCAGCACAGGCCCTGAGCACGCGCCCGGGGATGCCGTCAGGGCCAGCAGCCTTACGTGCATTAGTCCTACTCAGTGCCACGTATACGTCGTAGGGGGTGAGTGTGAGGGGTTGGTGATCGGCAGGGAGCACAGCTTTTATGGCTGTCTCTAGATTGTCCCTGTCGAAGCGGCCATAGAAGTGATTAAGCTCCTCAAGGAAGGAGGCGTTGCTGGATGTGGGGGTGGTGTTGGAGGGTCTATAGTCCGTGATGGCCTGGATGCCTTGCCACATGCGTCGGGGGTCGGAGTTGTTGTTGAAGTGCTCCTCAATCCTGAGCTTATGGCAGTGCTTGGTCTTCTTGATGCCCCTCTTCAGGTTAGCCCTGGATGAGCTGTAGGCTCGAGCATCGCCTGACCTGAAAGCGGTGTCCCGTGCTTTCAGCAGTAGCCTGACCTCGCTGTTCATCCGTGGCTTCTGATTTGGGAATATGGTCACCCGTTTGAGGGAGGTGACACTATTGATGGTGGAGTTTATAAAGTCCAGAACAGAGGATGTGTAGGAATCAATGTCCGTGTGGGAGTCAAGGGTGGCCTGGGCTGCAAACGCCTTCCAGTCAGTGTTTCCAAAACACTGCTGAAGTGTGGAGTCCGGTTTCCTCAAGTGTCGCAAAATTTTTTTTGTCACCGCTGGATTTTGAAATGTTCAAAATCTTTTGGCGACCCTGATACGTCAGTCAATGACGCCGGCAGTCGCCAAAAAAAATCGGCAAGTGGGACAGGCCCTGGTTGGCTGGGTCGGTGCGCCGAGTGCCTGGTTTCCATGCTGCCAATGTAAACATTGAATAAGCAATCAGACAGGTACATGGATAGGACAGGTTTAGAGGGATATGGCAGGTGGGACTATGGTAGATGGGACATGTTGGTCGGTGTGGACAAGTTGGGCTGATTCCGGGTATGCAATTTCACCACCAACTTCTCCTGGACCACCCGTATTGATGCAACGACCATGAAGGCAAGCCAACGCCTCCACATCCTCAGAAGGCTTTGGATGTTCGGCACGTCCTGAACAACTCTCACCGACTTCTACAGATGCGCCGTAGAAGCATTTTATCGGGATGCATCACAGCTTGGTTTGGGAACAGCTCCATCCAAGACCGCCAGAAATTGCAGCGAATTGTGGACGCAGCCCAGACCATCACACAAACCAACCATTGAATCTATTTATACCTCACGCCGCCTCGGCAAGGCCAGAAGCGTAATCAAGGACCAGTCGCACCCTGGCCACTCCCTCTTCTCCCCTCTCCCATCAGGCAAAAGGTACAGAAGTGTGAAAACGCACACCTCCAGATTCAGGGACTGTTTCTTCCCAGCTGTTATCAGGCAACTGAATCATCCAACCACAACCAGAGAGCAGTGCTGAACTACTATCTAGCTCTTTGGTGGCCCTTGGACTATCCTTGATCGGACTTTGCTGGCTTTACCTAGCACTAAATATTATTCTCTTATCACGTATCGATACACTGTAAATGGCTCAAATGTATAGTCTTTCCGCTGCCTGGATAGCAGGCAACAAAAGCTTTTCACTGCACCTCTGTGCACGTGACAATAAACTAAACTGTGTGACTGTAACTGAAGGGCCACTTTCCACACTGTGTGACTCTATGATTCTATCACTAAAGTAAACGGCTACTCCGCTGCCATAACCAGAGGTAATGTAACCCATCATTAAGTGAAGATGAAATGTCTGAAACGGTTGCATTAATGTCACTCATTGCCTTAAGCACCTCTGTCATCATGCCAGCCATGATTTTTGTTTCATAAGTCTACTCAGACGGTATCCAGTATAGTGTCAGAATTATCTGCGGAAACATTGCAAAATAGTTGAGTCATCACCATCAAATGCAGATAGTGCTGCATTACCAGTGATCTACCTAACCTCCTCCTATTTAATCCCTCTGCCATTACTTCTCACTAACAATGCATTATAGAGAAGATTATTGGCTGCAACCTTCCCTCCATTGACGAACTGTACACTGCAAGGGCCAGGAAGCGAGCGGGCAAGATCATCTCTGACCCCTCTCACCCTGGCCACAAACTCTTTGAATCACTTCCCTCTGGAAGGCGACTCCGGACTGTCAAAGCTGCCACAGCCAGACATAAAAACAGTTTTTATCCACGAGTAGTTGCTCTACTCAACAGCCAAACATCTGTAGCCTCCCTTTGATCTGGTATTTTGTTGGATCACATGAGGTAAAAATAATGGGGCATTTGGATAGCAGTAAACGGATTAGTCCAAGTCAACATGGATTTATGAAAGGGAAATCATGCTTGACTAATCATCTGGAATTTTTTGAGGATGTGACAAGTAAAATGGATGAAGGGGTGCCAGTGGATGTAGTGTATCTAGACTTTCAGAAAACCTTTGATAAGGTCCCGCACGAGAGACTGGTGACTAAAATTAGAGCACATTGTATTGGGGGTAGGGTGTTGACATGGATAGAAAATTGGTTGGCAGACTGGAAGCAAAGAGAAGGTGTGAATGGGTCCTTTTCAGAATGGGAGGCAGTGGCGAGTGGAGTGCCGCAAGGCTCGATGTTGGGGTCGCAACTGTTTACCATATATATTAATGATTTGGAAGAGGGAATTAGGAGCAACACTAGCAGGTTTGCGGATGACACAAAGCTGGGTGGCAGTGTGAACTGTGAAGAGGATGTTAGGAGGTTGCAGGGTGACCTGGACAGGTTGAGTGAGTGGGCAGATGCGTGGCTGATGCAGTATAATATAGATAAATGTGAGGTTATCCACATTGGCGGCAAAAATAAGAGGGCAGATTATTATCTCAATGGGGTTAGGTTAGGTAAGGGGGAGGTGCAGCGAGACCTGGGCCTCCTTGTACACCGTTCACTGAAAGTTGGCGTGCAGGTACAGCAGGCAGTGAAGAAAGCTAATGGAATATTGGCCTTCATAACAAGACGATTTCAGTATAGGAGTAAAGAGGTTCTTCTGCAGTTGTATAGGGCTCTGGTGAGACCACATCTGGAGTATTGTGTACAGTTTTGGTCTCCTAATTTGAGGAAGAACATCCTTGTGATTGAGGCAGTGCAGCGTAGGTTCACGAGATTGATCATTGGGATGGCGGGACTGTCATATGAGGAAAGATTGAAAAGACTAGGCTTGTATTCATTGGAGTTTAGAAGGATGAGGGGGATCTTATAGAAACATATAAAATTATAAAAGGACTGGACAAGCTAGATGCAGGAAAAATGTTCCCAATGTTGGGAGAGTCCAGAACCAGGGGCCACAGTCTTAGAATAAAGGGGAAGCCATTTAAGACTGAGGTGTGAAAAAACGTTTTCACCCAGAGAGTTGGGAATTTATGGAATTCCCTGCCACAGAGGGCAGTGGAGGCCAAGTCACTGGATGGATTTAAGAGAGAGTTAGATAGAGCTCTCGATGGGGTTTTCATAATAGGGTTGCCTACTTTTAATCCTCCCTTTTGAATTTGTTATTTTGACTTTAGAGATGCAGTGTAGAAACAGGCCCTTCGGCCCACCGGGTCCGCACCAACCAACGATCACCCCGTACACTAACACTATCCTACACACCCTGGGACAATTTATAACGTTTTTTCTCATCTCAGTCCTAAATGGCCTGCCTCCCCTTTATTCTTAGACTCTGGCCCCTGGTTCTGGACTCCCCAAACATTGGGAACATTTTTCCTGCATCTAGCTTGTCCAGTCCTTTTATAATTTTATACGTTTCTATAAGAATCCCTCTCATCCTTCTAAATTCCAGTGAATACAAGCACAGCCTTTCCACATATGATGCTATCTGACCCGCTGAGTTCCTCCAGCACTTTGTGTTTTACTCCTGGATAATAGATGTAGGGACACAGAGATAGTCGCGGATTTGTACAGGGCAGAAGCAGGCCCTTCGGCCCACTGCATCTGTGCTGGCCGTTTGACAATCTACACTTTCCCATCAGGATCCCTTTAAATCTCATCCCTCTCACCGGAAACCTATTGTTTTTTATTCGCCGATCCAGGGAAAGATATTCAAAACATCTACCCTATCTATAGTACGTGTGCCATAATTCTATATCAGGTCACGCATCATGGTCTGGTTTGGCTCAGCAACCAAGCACGACATCCAAAGACTGCAGAGCATCGTTTGATCAGCTGTGAAGATTGTTGACTGCAACCTTCCCCCCCCATTGACGAACTGTACACTGCAAGGGCCAGGAAGCGAGCGGGCAAGATCATCTCTGACCCCTCTCACCCTGGCCACACACTCTATCGAGGGGATTTATCGCTGTCGTTGCCTCAAAAAGGCTGGCAGTATCATCAAAGACCCACACCATCCTGGCCACATACTCATCTCCCTGCTACCTTCAGGTAGAAGGTACAGGAGCCTGAAGACTGCAACGACCAGGTTCAGGAATAGCTACTTCCCCACAGCCATCAGGCTATTAAACCTGGCTCGGACAAAACTCTGATCATTAATAACCCATTATCTGTTATTTGCACTTTATCAGTTTATTTATTCATGTGTGTATATATTTATATCATGGTATATGGACACACTGATCAGTTTTGTAGTAAATGCCTACTATGCTCTGTGTGCTGAAGCAAAGCAAGAATTTCATTGTCCTGTCAGGGACACATGACAATACACTCACTTGAACTTGAACTCTTTGAATCACTTCCCTCTGGAAGGCGACTCCGGACTGTCAAAGCCGCCATAACCAGACATAAAAACAGCTTTTTTTCCACAGGCAGTAGCTCTACTCAATGACCAAAAGTCTGTAGCCTCCTTTTGCTCTGGTATTTTATTTCATTCTTCACGTGTAAATTATAATGTTTTATTTTTAATTGTCTACTATATATTGTCTACTATATACTTGCGACCAAAGCACCAAGACAAATTCCTTGTATATTTTCATACTTGGATAACAACATTTATTCACTTCAATTCTATTCAATCAGCCTGTTTTGTTACAGGGAAAACAATCCTCGCAGTGATGATCTTGCCTTATAACTAAGTCCAGGCAACATCCTAGTAAATCTCCATTGTTTGTGATCACACTTTTAGCTCTGCATATCAACAGGGTTTTTACAGGTTACTGGTGGAGAGAAGATTTATTCCAAATAAATTAAGTGTTACACATTCTAATCAGAATAGAGTCACAGAGTATTCTAATCTGAATAGAGACACAGTGTGGAAACAGGCCCTTCTTCTCAACTTGCCCACACCAGCCCAATATGTCCCAGCTAGATGGACACAAAATGCTGGAGTAACTCAGCGGGACAGGCTGCATCTCTGGAGAGAAAGAATGGGTGACGCTTCGGTGCGAGAAGGGTCGCGACCCGAAACCTCACCCATTCCTTCTCCCCAGAGATGCTGCCTGTCCCGCTGAGTTATTCCAGCTTTTTGTGTATATCTTCAGTTTAAACCAGCACCTGCAGTTCCTTCTTAAACATGTCCCAGCTACACTAGTCTCACCTGCCCATATCCCTCCAAACTTGTCCTACCCATGTTCCTGTCTAACTTTTTCTTAAATGTTGGGATAGTCCCAGCGTCAACTACCTCCTCTGGCAGCTTGTTCCACACACCCACCACCCTTTCTGTGAAATAGTTACCCCTCGGATTCCTATTAAATCTTTTGCCCTTCCGTAAACCTATGTCCTCTGGTCCTCGATTCACCTACTCCTGACAAGAGATTGTGTGCGTCTACCCGATCAATTCCTCTCATGAATTTATACACCTCTATAAGATCACTCCTGATCCTCCTGCGTTCCAAGGAATAGAGTCTACTCAACCTCTCCATATAGCTCACACCCTCTAGTCTTGGCAACATCCTGTACCCTTTCAAGCTTGACATCTTTCCTATAACATGGTGCCCAGAACTGAACACAATACTCTAAATGCGGCCTCATCAACATCTTATACAATTGCAACACGACCTCCCAACTTCAATACTCATTCTGATAATTCATTTTAATTTGAATAATTTCTAATTTGTAACCACCTTTTATTCCTCCCCTTTGTTTACTAATGGCTGTATCCCTTTGTTCTAATTGCTGTGTTTTCTCTCATCTGTCACTGTCAGCTGTTGTTTAAAAGTAATCGGAACCTCGATCGACCTTGCTCTGCACAATTACCACCAGCATTTTCTTATTTTCGCTTTCATCACTCCCACTCTCTGCAACTTTAAACATGCTGGCTTCCTCGCCTCTCTGGTTCGATTAAGATCCCCTGACTCTTTTTCTCTCCTGATGGATAGATACAAAAAGCTGGAGTAACTCAGCGGGACCGGCAGCATCCCTGGAGAGAAGGAAGAGGGGAGCTTCTGGGTCGAGACCCCTCTTCAGACTGTGCGAACACTAATTTAATAATGTGTGAGACTTTAAATCAGGATAGATTTGTGTGTTTTGAATGTTTCCTTGTGTGTTATGTGTGGGGGGTGGTGTGGGGGGGTGAGGGGGAAACCGTTTCGGCCGCCTCTTCCATGGAGAGGCGACTTTTTCAGGTCGCCTCCCCCGTGGCCTAACAGCATGGATCGGCGCCGACTTTCCCGGAGACGCGCCCGGAGCTTCAGCGGCGGGCACAGCGTGGACTCTCGGCACGGAGCGGGTGAGACCTCGCTGGAGGGGAGCGCTCCGTTACGCTGGCCCGCGGCAGCCGGCAGCCTGAAGCAGCGGTCTGCAGAATTCAAGCTGGTGCGGCGTCTACAGCCCGGGATCTCACGTTGGGGACCCGGGGGGAAGAAGCTTCCACCGCCGGCCCGCGGCCATCTTCTACCGCGGGCGTGGTATGGACTTAACATCACCCCAGGAGGGGAGCTTCGACCGCCGGCCCTGCAGACTGCGGTGCTTCCGGCTGCGGCACGGCAGGTACTTTAAAACTTTGACCGCCGGCCTGCGGCCTACACCAGCCTGAAGCCGCGGTCTCTGGTTGGGAAGAGCCGATCCTGGACTCACCTTGACTTTGACTTTGTCCCTTACCATCTGGACCTCCGCAGCAACGGCTGTGGAGGGTGGAGGTCCCGACCACGGGGGAAAATGGAGGAGGACTGGCCAAGCTCTGTGCCTTCCACCACAGTGATGAATGCTGTGGTGGATGTTTGTGTAAAATTTTAATGTGGTTGTGTTCTTTATTATTGTACCGCTGCTGGCAACCCAAATACCACCGACCTTGGTTGTGTGGCAATTAAATTATTTCTAAATTATTTCTAATTCTAAATTAGGATATCGTGAGAACAAATGTTGGTGAAAACAGGTTTAGAGTTGAGATTTTTACGGAACAGATTATTCAACAAAAGGACAACATTTATTTTATGAATGAGGATCAAACTTGCATTCCAATAGCATCAATCATCACAGGAGGGTTTGCCAACAGTGAAGACACAAGGAACTGCAGATGCAGGAATCTTGGGTAAAGCACAAAGTGCTGGAGGAACTCAGCAGGTCAGGCAGCATCTGTGGAGGGAATGGACTGGCGACGTATCGGGTTGGGATCCTACTTCAGAATGACTTTGAAAATTAAAAGCCTAGCAGAATGAACACGTTTCACGAGTCTGATATAACCATATAAACCATATAACAATTACAGCACGGAAACAAACCATCTCGGCCCTACAAGTCCGTGCCGAACAACTTTTTTCCCTTAGTCCCACCTGCCTGCACTCATACCATAACCCTCCATTTCCTTCTCATCCATATGCCTATCCAATTTATTTTTAAATGATACCAATGAACCTGCCGCCACCACTTCCACTGGAAGCTCATTCCACACCGCTACCACTCTCTGAGTAAAGAAGTTCCCCCTCATGTTACCCCTAAACTTCTGTCCCTTAATTCTGAAGTCATGTCCTCTTGTTTGAATCTTCCCTATTCTCAAAGGGAAAAGCTTGATCACATCAACTCTGTCTATCCCTCTCATCATTTTAAAGACCTCTATCAAGTCCCCCCTTAACCTTCTGCGCTCCAGAGAATAAAGACCTAACTTATTCAATGATGAAGGGTCCCAATCCGAAACGCCGCCTGTCCATTCCCTCCGCAGATGCTGCCTGATCCGCTGAGTGCCTCCAGCACTTTGTGAGCTACCAGTAGTGTCTTGCAGTAAATTATTTCTGAAGAGCTGGGAAAAATAGCATCCATTTTGGTGGTGGCAAAATCCCACAATGGTAACCAAGGAAGTAACTAAATGATCAGTTTGAAAAGACTGTTGAGGGTTCAATGTGTTCGTCTTGACCTCAGAGATACCACGTGGTAACAGGCCCTTCGGCCCACCTGGTCCGCCCCGACCAGTGATCACCCTGCACACCAGCACTACCCTACACACTAGGGACAATTTATAACTTACAGATTAACCAACAAACCTGTACATAGAAACATGGACAAATAGGTGTAGGAGTAGGCCGTTCAGCCCTTCAAGCCAGCACCGCCATTCAATACGATCATGGCTGATCATCTAAAATCAGTACCCCGTTCCTGCTTTCTCCCCATAATCCCTTGATTCCTTTAACCCGAAGAGCTATATCTAACTCCCTCTTGAAAACATTCAGTGAATTGGCCTCCAATGCCTTCTGTGGCAGAGAATTCCACAGATTCACAACTCTCTGGGTGAAAATGTTTTTCCTCATCTCAGTCCTTAATGGCCTACCCATTATTGTTAAACTGTGACCCCTGGTTCTGGACTTCCCCCAGACATTGGGAACATTTTTCCTGTATCTAGCCTGTCCAATGCTTTAAGAATTGTATATGTTTCTATGAGATCTCCTCTCATCCTTCTAAATTCCAGTGAATACAAGACCAATCGACCAATTCTTTCATCATATGTCAGTCCTGCCATCCTGGGAATTAACCTGGTGAACCTACGCTGCACTCCCTCAAATTAGGAGACCAAGCACACAATACTCCAGGTGCGGTCTCACCAGGGCCCTGCAGTAGGATCTCCTTGTTCCTAACTTCAAATCCTCTCGCAATGAAGGTCAACATGCCATTAGCTTTCTTCACTGCCTGTTGTACCTGCATGCTTACTTTCAGTGACTGATGTACAAGCACACCCTGGTCTCGTTGCACCTCCCCATTTCCGAATCTGATTCAGATTATTATCATTCAGAAAATAATCTGCCTTCCTGTTCTTGCCACCAAAGTGGATAACCTCACATTTATCCACATTATACTGCATCTGCCATGCATCTGCCCACTCACCCAACCTCTCCAAGTCACCCTGCAGCCTCATAGCATCCTGCTCGCAGCTCAAACTGCCACCCAGCTTTTGTTTCATCCGCAAACGTGGAGATGTCACATTGAATTCCCTCGTCTAAATTGTTAATAAACATTGTAAATAACTGGGGTCCCAGCACTGAGCCTTGCGGCACCCCACAAGTCACTGCCTGTCATTCTGAAAAGGACCCGTTAATTCCTACTCGTTGCTTCCTGTCTGCCAACCAGTTCTCAATACCCTGCCCCCAATACCATGTGCTCTAATTTTGCACACTAATCTCTTGTGTGGGACCTTGTCAAAGGCTTTTCGAAAGTCCTGATACACCACATACTACTTGTTACATCCTCAAAAAATTCCAGAAATATTCCATGCTGACTTTGACCGATCCAGTCACTGCTTTCCAAATGCGCTGCTATAACATCTTTAATAATCGACTCAAGCATCTTCCCCACCACCGATGTAAGGCTAACTGGTCTATAATTCCCCGTTTTATCTCTCCCTCCTTTCTTAAAGAGTGGGGTTACATTGGCTACCCTCCAGTCCACAGGAACTGATCCAGAGTCGAGAGAACATTGGACAATGATCACCAAT
This sequence comes from Amblyraja radiata, assembly GCF_010909765.2. NCBI lineage: Eukaryota > Metazoa > Chordata > Chondrichthyes > Rajiformes > Rajidae > Amblyraja > Amblyraja radiata. The sequence continues at coordinate 110,186,797 of NC_045958.1, read as the reverse complement.
GCACCCACGATTTCTAGAGCCACCTCCTTGAGTACTCTGGGATGCAGACCATCAGGGCCAGGGGATTTATCTGCCTTCAGTCCCAAAAGTTTAACTAACACCATTTCCTGACTAATGTGGATTCCCTTCAGTTCCTCCGGTCCCTTTGTTTTTCCTGGAAATTGTTTGTGTCTTCCTTTGTGATGTCTTTGGAGTGTGACAGGAAACTGGTGCATACGGGGAAGACCCACGCAGGTCACGGGGAGAACGTACGAACTCCGTACAGGCAGCATCCCTAGTCAGGATCGAACCTGGGTCTCTGGCGCAGTAGGGCAGCAAATCTACCGCTGTGCCACCTAAACCACAGTGGAATCATTTATATTAATCTGAAGGGGAAGATAGTCTTCCTTTACCACTTCATCCCATCTAATCTGTGGCTCTGTCTCAATAGAATGACACCACCATTGCAAGGCTAAGACTTTAAAAATTCAAAGCCAAACAATTGAGCATATTTTGAGAGATAGATGTACTTGAATTGTGGGAATCAGAATAAAACTGTCAATGATGATTTAAGAGCAAAAATCAAAAAATAACAGGGACACATTTATGACTTCAAATGTTTTAATCTTCAATAGTTAAAGATTCCTCACTTCTGAAATATCAGTTTGTCGAGGCAATGGTTTTCAATAAATTTTTTAATACGACATTATTTTAGCTGAGGAATATACAAGGAACTGCAGTTGCTGGTTTACAGAAAAAGACACAAAGAGTTGGAGTAACTCAGCGGGTCATACAGCATCTCTGGAGAACATGGATAAGTATATGCAGTGGTGGAGTATTAGTCGGGAAGTGGTGTTGGGTAAATTGAATGGATTAAAGGCCGATAAATCCCCAGGGCCAGATAGGCTGCATCCCAGAGTACTTAAGGAAGTAGCTCCAGAAATAGTGGATGCATTAGTAATAATCTTTCAAAACGCTTTAGATTCTGGAGTAGTTCCTGAGGATTGGCGGGTAGCAAACGTAACCCCACTTTTTAAGGAGGGAGGGAGAGAGAAAACGGGGAATTACAGACCAGTTAGTCTAACATCGGTAGTGGGGAAACTGCTAGAGTCAGTTATTAAAGATGGGATAGCAGCACATTTGGAAAGTGGTGAAATCATTGGACAAAGTCAGCATGGATTTACGAAAGGTAAATCATGTCTGACGAATCTTATAGAATTTTTCGAAGATGTAACTAGTAGCGTGGATAGGGGAGAACCAGTGGATGTGGTGTATCTAGACTTCCAGAAGGCTTTCGACAAGGTCCCACATAAGAGATTAGTATACAAACTTAAAGCACACGGCATTGGGGGTTCAGTATTGATGTGGATAGAGAACTGGCTGGCAAACAGGAAGCAAAGAGTAGGAGTAACGGGTCCTTTTCACAATGGCGGGCAGTGACTAGTGGGGTACCGCAAGGACTCAGTGCTGGGACCCCAGCTATTTACAATATATATTAATGATCTGGATGAGGGAATTGAAGGCAATATCTCCAAGTTTGCGGATGACACTAAGCTGGGGGGCAGTGTTAGCTGTGAGGAGGATGCTAGGAGACTGCAAGGTGACTTGGATAGGCTGGGTGAGTGGGCAAATGTTTGGCAGATGCAGTATAATGTGGATAAATGTGAGGTTATCCATTTTGGTGGCAAAAACAGGAAAGCAGACTATTATCTGAATGGTGGCCGATTAGGAAAAGGGGAGATGCAGCGAGACCTGGGTGTCATGGTACACCAGTCATTGAAAATAGGCATGCAGGTGCAGCAGGCAGTGAAGAAAGCGAATGGTATGTTAGCTTTCATAGCAAAAGGATTTGAGTATAGGAGCAGGGAGGTTCTACTGCAGTTGTACAGGGTCTTGGTGAGACCACACCTGGAGTATTGCGTACAGTTTTGGTCTCCAAATCTGAGGAAGGACATTATTGCCATAGAGGGAGTGCAGAGAAGGTTCACCAGACTGATTCCTGGGATGTCAGGACTGTCTTATGAAGAAAGACTGGATAGACTTGGTTTATACTCTCTAGAATTTAGGAGATTGAGAGGGGATCTTATAGAAACTTACAAAATTCTTAAGGGGTTGGACAGGCTAGATGCAGGAAGATTGTTCCCGATGTTGGGGAAGTCCAGGACAAGGGGTCACAACTTAAGGATAAGGGGGAAATCCTTTAAAACCGAGATGAGAAAAACTTTTTTCACACAGAGAGTGGTGAATCTCTGGAACTCTCTGCCACAGAGGGTAGTTGAGGCCAGTTCATTGGCTATATTTAAGAGGGAGTTAGATGTGGCCCTTGTGGCTAAGGGGATCAGAGGGTATGGAGAGAAGGCAGGCACGGGATACTGAGTTGGATGATCAGCCATGATCATATTGAATGGCTCGAAGGTCCGAATGGCCTACTCCTGCACCTAATTTCTATGTTTCTATGTTTCTATATGTTTAAGAAAGAACTGCGGATGCTGGAAAAATCGAAGGTAGACAAAAATGCTGGAGAAACTCAGCGGGTGAGGCAGCATCTATCGAGCGAATGAATAGAGGCTGCCTGACCTGCTGTGTTTAGTTTAGTTTAGTTTAGAGATATAGTGTGGAAACATACCCTTCGGTCCATCGAGTCCGCGCCGAACAGCCATCCCCGCGCACTCACACTATCCCACACACATTAGGGACAATTATACCAAGCCAATTAACCTACAAACCGGTACGTCTTTGGAGTATGGGAGGAAACCGGAGATCCCGGAGTAAACCCACGCAGGTCACGGGGAGAACGTACAAACTCCGTACAGGCAGCACCCGAAGTCAGGATCGAACCCTGACTTCTCTGGCGCTGTGAGGCAACAACTCTACCGCTGCACCACCGTGCCACCCTCCAGCTCTTTATGTATTTTTCTTCTTACTTTAGCTCTCCACATTTGTTTCAAGGGGCATAGATTACAGTGTTGTCATCTGCATGAATGGACAGACTGAGCAAAAGACCAGCGACATCCAGCCCAGAGCTATTGGAAGCACTCTGGGCATATTAATTAACGCAATGTAAAGCACCACACTGATTTGAATGGGGTGAAAGGCTGACCAGGCAGCAGCGATGCCTTACCTGAATGAGCAGGGAGAGGTGAGTGAGGACACGGAAGGGCGGTCGACTGACTGCTTCCGATCAGACTTTTCCTGTTGTTGGTGCGGCAACTGAGTATAAAAGAGCGAAAACAAATGGTTACTTTTACACAGTACAGTACTTTGTTAATTACCAGTTTATACATCCCCATGAAAACATAGAAACATAGAAAATAGGCGCAGGAGGCCATTCAGCCCTTCGAGCCAGCACCGCCATTCATTGTGATCATGGCTGATCGTCCCCTATCAATAACCCGTGCCTGCCTTCTCCCCATATCCCTTGATTCCACTAGCCCCTAGAGCTCTATCTAACTCTCTCTTAAATCCATCCAGTGATTTGGCCTCCACTGTAATTCCAATCTGTAATTCCCCGTTTTCTCTCTCGCTCCTTTCTTGAAAAGTGGGATAACATTAGCTATCCTCCAATCCACAGGAACTGATCCTGAATTTATTGAACATTGGAAAATGATCACCAATGTGTCCACTATTTCTAGAGCCACCTCCCTGAGGACCCTGGGATGCAGACCGTCAGGCCCAGGGGATTTATCATCCTTCAGTCCCATTAGCCTACCCAGTACTATTTCTCTCCTAATTAACATTTCTTTCAGTTCCTCTACCCCCTTAGATCCTCTGTCCTCCAGTACATCTGGGAGATTGTTTGTGTCTTCGTTTGCGAAGACAGATCCGAAGTACCTATTCAATTCTTCTGCCATTTCTTTGTTCCCCATAATAATTTCACCCGTGTCTGCCTTCAAGGGATCCACATTTGACTTTGCTACTCTTTTTCCCTTAACATATCTAAAGAAGCTTTTACTGTCCTTCTTTATATTCCTAGCCAGCTTCCCTTCGTACTTCATCTTTTCAGCCCGTATAGCCCATTTTGTTTCCTTCTGTTGTCCTATGAAAGTTTCCCAATCCTCTGGCTTCCGGCTACTCTTTGCTGCCATTTTTGTTCCACTGTCATCCCTGCTAGTGTATCTTTCCAGTCAACCTTGGCCAGCTCCTCCCTCAAGGCCCCATGGTCCCCTTTATTCAACTGCAATACTGACACTTCCGATTTTCCCTTCTCCCTTTTATGTGCCGTTCCTAACTGTCACTGTATGTCATGTTGTCACTTGTGGGCGGAGCACCAAGGCAAATTCCTTGTATGTGAATACTTGGCCAATAAACTTCTTCATTCATTCATGAATGAATGACACCAATTTCAAAGCAAAAATATGGATTCAATCTGCTAATAAACTCAAAATGGGACTCTCTCCTTCCACAGATTCTTCCTGTCCTGTTTTCCAGCATTTTCAGTGTAGGCACCAAAACTAACCAGGCACCAAAACCAACCAGGCACCAAAACCAACCAGGCACCATAAACCAAACAAACAGATGGCACCAGGACAACACCTGCCTAAAGGGCCAGTACCACGAGCATGCGACTCCATGCAGCAAGTGCAACCTAAAGGGCCTATCCAATGAGTATGCGACTGCACACGGCAAGCGCGACCAAACCAGAAGCGGGGGCCGCGCGGAGGTCGAGTGAGTGACATGATGTTCGAGCGAAGTCCGCTGGAAATTCGCACGTGACGTACGGCGTCGAGGCGGTGCGTGCGGCTGCGGGATTTTTGAACACGGTCAGTTTTGTCGGGACCAGCTCCGCACAACTCCATACGGCTCCGGCGATCGAAGGCCGCGAGGCCGTACGGCTCAAGCGACCACGTTAGGTCGCGCTTGTCGCATGCTCGTGGGACAGGCCCTTTATACTACCTGGAAAGCCCTAAACCGCCTCCGCACTGGAATGGGACGTTGTGGACTCAACCTGAAGAAGAGAGGCTTCTCGGACTCTGACAAATGCAACTGTGGAGAGGTACAGACAATGGTCCACCTACTGACATGCGGCGGAGAGGCATACACTGAGGACGATCTCCGCAGAGGCACAGATGTGGCAAAAGCGATCGAGTGTAGACACTCCCTGACTTACACAATAGGCAACTTAGCTATTCAGGGGTTATGGGGAGAAAGCAGGAGAATGGGGTTGAGAGGGGAAGATAGATCAGCCACGATTGAATGGCGGAGTAGATTTGATGGGCCGAATGGCCTAATTCTGCACCTACGACTTAAACTCTCACACGTAAACGATTCGGTTTTCAATCCCCAGTGCAATCAAGGCAGTTTGTAATTTCCACAACACTGTATAATCGCTCAAGTTTACATCAGAAATTAGTTCTCAATGGCGGCAGTGCTTTCCCAGAGGGCCATGCGCCGCAGAAAGTGCACTGGACGTTGCCGCTGAGACAGTTAATACTCTCAGTGACGGACACAGAGTGCTGGAGTAACTCAGCGGGCCAGGCAGCATCTCTGGAGAAAAACGGATAGGTGACGTTTCACAGAGTGCAGGAGTAACTCAGCGGGTCAGCCAGCATCTCTGGAGAACGTGGAAAGGTGACGTTTCAGGTCGAGTCCCATCCTGAGACTCAGTGAGGTATTTAGGGCAGGGGATGAGGATGGTAAATGCGACAACGTAAAATCTGACTTGCACAAGGATTCTCATTTTTTTTCATTTTGTTAATCTTTTTGACTGTTGATCAAAAGTGAGGACTGAAGTGAGGTTAGTGCTCACTACCATCATGTTTGTGGAAGGTGCTATGAGCACACATGGGGATTGGCGGCACTCTATATGGAGTTTGTACATTCTCCCCGTGAGTTTCTGTCCACGCCCGGTTTCCTCCCACACTCCAAAGGTTTGTAGGTTGATTGACTTGGTGTAAGGGTAAATTGTCCCTAGTGTGTGTAGGATGGTGTTAGCGTGTGTGTGGGGGGGGGGGGGGTGGGGGGGAATCACTGGTCGGTGTGGCCTCGGTGGGCCGAAGGGCCTGGTTCCACGCTGCATCTCTAAACTGAACATGGTGAACTGGTGATAATGCCACCAAAGCGGAGCGGAAAAGACTGCAAAAAGTTGTGAACACTGGCCAGTCCATCACCGGCTCTGACCTCCCCACCATCGAAGGGATCTATCGAAGTCGCTGCCTCAAAAAGGCAGCCAAAATCATCAAAGACCCACACCATCCTGGTCACACACTCATCTCTCCGTTGCCATCGGGAAGAAGGTACAGGAGCCTGAAAACTGTAACGTCCAGGTTCAGGAATAGCTGCTTCCCCACAGCCATCAGGCTATTAAACACGACAACAAATAAGCTCTGAGCTACAACAGACTATTATTATTATTATTGCACTATATTTGCGATTTATTAAGTATGTGTGCATGTGTATATACACACAATGAACTTTTTTTCTCCCGTTATGTACTATGTTTACATATTCTGTCGTGCTGCAGCAAGTAAGAATTTCATTGTCCTATCTGGGACATATGACAATAAAACACTCTTGACGTGGCTCTTGAAGCAAAAATAGCCTGAAGGGCCTGTCCCACTATAAAAATAGCCTGAAGGGCCTATACCGAAGAGCTCTCTCGAGTTTAAAAAAAAATCAAACTCGTGGTAAGCACGTAGAATGAACCTAGCGGGTATGCCGGAGCTCGGGACGTCTCTTAGCGGCTCGTAACGCTAACGGCAGGTACTCGGTAAGCTCGCGAAGTTTTTTCAACATGTTGAAAAATGTCCACGAGAGCCCCGAGTACCTACGAGCGGCTATTACCGTAATTCTTCGAGTTCGAATCAGGGGAAACTCAAGAGAATTCTTGTACAGTGGGACAGGCCCAGTGTTCCCTGAACCCAGTGTTTTTATGGTGGCAGCAGCAGCAGGACAACTTTTGACATTAACCAGCAACACATAATAAAATGACAAGTGCTCCACGCATAGATGGATTAAGATGGTGATCATGAAATTGCCGTCATGGTGGATAATCAGGGTGAATCAGTTGAATCATTGAAAATTGTGATTTTTCATGAAATTGATCTAAGCGCGAAATGCACTGACAATCACACCCTTCATAATTACTGCTCAACATAACAAACCCCCCAGACTCAAAAATGCCCCCGATTGAAATTCACACCTGCAATATTTCAAAATATAATCGACTTTGAGTATTTACAAAGGTCATATAATCTTGACCATATCTGTTTCCACTTTAAAGTTTAAGAATTAAGTTTAAAGTAAAATCTAAAAAATGGTGCGGAGGATGGAACTGCAGATGCTGGTTTACACCGAAGATAGACACAAAATGCTGGAGTAACTCGGCAGGAGAAGCACGATTTTGTATCTATCTAAAAATGGTGTGCTTTTTCCTTCCTGGTTTGGTCTTTGTTAACACAACGAACTGCAGATACTGGAATCTTAAGCAAAAAAATACAACATGCTGGAGGAACTCAGTGGGTCAGGCAGCATCTGCGGAGGGAATGGACAGGCGACGTATTGGGCTGGGACCCTTCTTCAGACCAAGTTCCAAGTTGTTAACATGGTTTCAACACAAACCAACCTCCCTTCCATTGACTCCATCTACACTTCAAGGCCAGCAGCATAATCAAGGATGAGTCTCGCCCTGGTCGTTCCCTCTTCTCCCCTCTCCCATCAGGCAAAAGGTATAGAGGTGTGAAAACGCACACCTCCAGATTCTTCCCAGCTGTTAGCAGGCAACTGAACCATTCGATCAACAACTAGAGAGCGGTCCTGAACTACCATCTACCTCAATAGAGATCCTCAGACTAGCTTTAATCGGACTTTACTGGACTTTATCCTGTACATAACGTTATTCCCTCTCTCATGTATCTGTACACTGTGAATAGCTCGATTGTAATCATGTATTGTCTTTATGCTGACTGGTTTGCACGCAACAAAAGCTTTCCACTGTACCTCGGTACACGTGACGAAAGCTAAACTAAAGGGCCTGTCCCACTTGGCCGTCATTTGCGTGCCATTTCCGCGACCTCCAAAAATGTGGTCGTCGCGTTGTGATGCACGGGTAGCGTGTGGGTAGCGCGGGACGGGCGCATGGAGAGGCGTGGAGTTGCGCGCGGTATCGCACGGCGCTCCACGATTTCGTGCTGCACGCATTGCGTCACACACTGGCGTCCCGGCGTCTAACAGGTATCGCATGGTGATGCATGGATATGTCACCATGTGTAACCATGTGTCGCCGCGCGCCAGACGACGTGATGACGCGTGATTTGCGCGCGACGTCGCGTGTAACGATGCGTCGACCCATTTTACATATGACGCGTAGATGAGGCACAAATAATGGCCAAGTGGGACAGGCCCTTAAGTATGGAGAGAGACACAAAATGCTGGAGTAACTCAGCGGGACAGGCAGAGAAAGAATGGGTGACGTTTTGGGTCGAGACCCTTTTTCAGCATTTAGTGTCTATCTTTGGTTTGAACCAGCATCTGCAGTTCCTTCCTAAACTAAACATGACTTGCTACTTAACCACTGAATGCCATTGATCACTTTGAACTAACACTTGACAACATTCATCTTGACAACATTCAACGTTGGGAAAAGCATTCAGTAAATCTTTGAGAGCAGCTTTTCCCTGATCAGTGGCAAATGCCATCAGTCTGAAGAAGGGTCTCGACCCGAAACGTCACCCATTCCTTCTCTCCAGAGATGCTGTCTCTCCCGCTGAGTTACTCCAGCAGGTTGTGTCCATCTTCGGTGTAAACCAGCATCTGCAGCTCCTTCCTACACTTTTAATCCCCAGGTTGAGTTTACAAAAAGCTTTAAAATCATGGCTCCAGTCATCCAGGATAGAGTTTTAGTACAAATTTGGAGAGCTCTGAGTAAATGATCATGTTGAAATAAAACAACAGAACGAGAAAGGAAATCGCAGCATTTCAAAGTTTAGAACTAGATTGACTGGTTCACTCAGTTCAGAAATAGTGCATTGGAAACACAGTCATAGTGTGTGGAAACAGGCCCTTCGGCCCAACTTGCCCTACTGCCCAGGCAGTAACTCTACTGAAACGTCACCCATTCCTTCTCTCCAGAGAAGCTGCCTGTCCCGCTGAGTTACTCCAGCATTTTGTGTCGATCTTCTGTAACATGTTTTCTTGTGCCTTATTGGCCCAAATTGTCCTTAGCTGAGATTTGTTAACGTCATGGATGCTATGTTCTTATATAGCTACAAATATAAGCTAGCATTTACTTCACCAGGGCGAGAATGCTGAGGCTCTAATGCGCTGGTCAGGCCACATTTGGAGCGGTGTCAGCAATTTTGGGCACCCTATCTGAGGAAGGATGTGCTGGCTCTGGAGAAGGTCCAGAGGAGGTTTACAAGAATGATCCCAGGAATGAGTAGGATAACATATGATGAGCGTTTGATGCCTCTGAGCCTGTACTCGCTGGAGTTTAGAAGGACGAAGGGGAACTCATTGAAACTTACCGAACAGGGAAAGGCTTGGATAGTGGATGTGGAGAGGATGTTTCCACTAGTGGGAGAGACCAGGACTAGAGGTCATACTCAGAATTAAAGGACATTCATTTAGGAAGGAAATTAGAAGGAATTCCTTTAGTCAGAGGGTGGTGAATCTGTGGAATTCTTTGCCACAGATGGCTGTGGAGGCCTAGTTAAAAGATATTTTTAAGGCGGAGATAGATAGATTCTTGATTAGTATGCGTGTCAGGGGTTATGGGGAGAAGGCAGGAGAATGGGGTTAGGAGGGAGAGATAGATCAGCCATGATTGAATGGAGGAGTAGACTTGATGGGACGAATGGCCTAACTCTGCTCCTATGACTTATGATCTTATGTTATCCCACTATCACATGAACTAAATGCCACGAAGCAACTGGCACTATCGTACACACAAGGGACAATTTAGAAAGAGAAATGAATACTAATCCGAGGTGACTTTTCCCTTCAGTTTCAAACATGAAGCCAAACCATTCTCAGGTTGATGTTATTTCACAATAGGAACATTTAAGTTGCTGTTGAAACCTATACTCTGTTTGAACTGCTAGGCAACTATGAGCTCCGTGTTTATAAGATATTGGTACACTGCCAGTTTAAACAGAACAGTCAGAGTGCCAGAGAATAAAAAGCTTTTAATCTCCCTATACTCTGCTAGGCAACAGGAGCCGAATAAGGACTTGATATCACCGCACGAGAATCAATGCTTCTGGTATTCAGTTCCAAAGGTTTAAAATCTGCAGTATAAAGGCACGGACAGAAAGAAAACATCTTACATTCATACTTCTGCTGGGATGCACTGAGGAAAAAAATGCGGTTCGAAGCAAAAGCCAACAAAACACACCAACGCCTCTATTTCCTTGGAAGGCTCTGGACGTTCGGCATTTCCCCAACAACTCACTCCAACTTCTACAGATGCGCCACAGAAAGCATTTTACCGGGATGCATCGCAGCTTGCTTTGGGAACAGCTCCATCCAAGACCGCAAGAGATTGTAGGGTTGTGGATGCAGCCCAGACCATCTCACAAACCAACCTCCCTTCCATTGACTCCATTTACACCTCACGCTGCCTCGGCAAGGCCAGCAGCATAATCAAGGATGAGTCGCACCCTGGTCGCTCCCTCTTCTCCCCTCCCCCGTCAGGCAAAAGGAACAGGAGTGAGAAAACGTACACCTCCAGATTCAGGCGGACATAAATGCTGGAGAAACTCAGCGGGTGAGGCAGCATCTATGGAGTGAAGGAAATAGGTGACGTTTCGGGTTGAGACCCTTCTTCAGACTGATGCAGGAGTGGGGGGGGGGGGGGGAAGAAGAAAGGAAGAGGCGGAGAGTGGGCTGTGGGAGAGCTGGGAAGGGGAAGGGAAATAAGGAGAAAGCAGGGACTACCTGAAATTGGAGAAGTCAATGTTCATACCGCTGGGGTGTAAACTACCCAAGCGAAATATGAGGTGCTGCTCCTCCAATTTACAGTGGGCCTCACTCTGGCCATGGAGGAGGCCCAGGAGTTTAGAGTTTAGACACACAGCACGGAAACAGGCCCTTCAGCCCAGCATGCCCATGCTACCCAAAGTGCCCCATCTACACTTGTCCCACTAACCTACGTTTGGTCTGTAAATCCCTCAATTTTACCCATCCACGTTCCTATCCAAATGCCTTTAAAATGTTGGTATAGTTTTTGGCTCAACTACCTCCTCATTCCACGCACCCACCATCGTTTGCGTGAAAAGGTTACCCCTCAGATTGCTATTAAATCTTTCCCCCACTCACCTTAAACGTATGTCCTCTGGTTCTCGATTCCCCTACTCTGGGCAAGAGACTCTGTGCATCTACCCGATCTACTCAACTCATCATATTTGCTCTCAAGCCAACCTTCTTCTAGAGTGAAGTCGCTGAACATTGAATTTTTCCTCGTGCTTCATTCACTCAAACTCTGGGACTTATGAACCCGGGGCTCTGGTGCTGTAAAGTCCCCGTCCCACTTAAGCGATTTTTTAGGTGACTGCAGGTGACTAGGCTATCGCTAGGGGTGTCGCCAGTATGGTCGTGAGTCGTCTCCTCAGTCGCTCAAAGAGTTGTAGCGTCTTTCTGGTCGCCGCTAGATTTTGAAATGCTTGACGCCAATGAGTGCAGCTTGACTTCTCCTAACGTAGGTGCTGTCGTAGGTTGTGGCCTGGTGACGTTGGTAGTTGCCAGTGCTGGCTTTGGTGAATTCCATTGGCGACTACCTACGTCAACCTACGTCAAACGGCGGCAGGTACCGGCGACTGAATTGTCTTAAGTTGTCTTCAGTTGTTGCCGACAGGGTCGTAGGTTGCCGCGGGTGGACATAGGTTGTCGTAGGTGGACGTCCCAAAGGGTCGCCGGCTGTCGGTAGCTTGCCGTAGCTTGACGTCGACTAAGAGGTAGGTTGTTGTAGACATTGTCGTAGGGGGGGGGGTCCAGTCGCCGGCCGTCGCCGAAAAAATCACCTAAGTGGGACAGGCCCTGAAGGCAGCAACTCTACTGCTGCGCCACCGTACCACCACTAAAAAAATATTTAAGATACATTTCCCTTCAGCACATAATCTGCGTCAAACTTCCTGACTGCAAATCACCATATTTTTCATTTCCTAATATTAAAATGATCCTATAATTTGTCTGTCCACTGTATAAGATTATCTACCTCTTACAGACAGACCTTTGTTGTACCTCCACTCTGGACATTAGTCCAAGCTGGTCTGGCAAAGCTGTGGTGACACGGGCAACATTTCCAAGCACATACAGATATAATCCGACATTGGAAGCAGATGCAATAATGGCTATCGCCATGAAATCAGATAAATAGAAAATATAATAATTCAAGGCTATGCGGAACAATCCAGGGAACGATATTAATTGGATTTCCCTCTGAAGGGCTGGCATAGAGGCGATGGGCTGAATGGCCTCATGTGTTGCAGCTCCGCAGGATTTCTCCGCGAGAAATTGCAGCCCAGACCATCACACAAAGCAACCCCCCTTCCATTGACACCTCACGCTGCCTCGGCAAGGCCAGCTGCACAATCAAGGAGGAACCTCACTCTGGCCACTCCCTCCTCTCCCCACTCCCATCAGGCAAAAGGTACAGAAATGTGAAAATGCACACCTCCAGATTCAGTGACAGCTTCTTCCCAGCTATTATCAGGCAACTGAACCATCCTACCACAACTAGAAAGCAATGCTGAACTACTATTGACCTCATTGGAGACCCTCGGACTATCCTTGATTGGAGTTTACTTATTTACATTGCATTAAACCTTATTCACGCTATCCCCTTTATCATGTAAATGGTTCAGTTGTAATCACGTATTGTCTTTCCGCTGACTGGTTAGCGCGCAACATAAGCTTTTCCCTGTACCTCAGTACTTCAGTATACGTGACAATAAACTAAACTGAAACTTAACGCAACTGTGAACACAGACATTTACTAATACTGTTCAAAAAGGAACTGCAGATGCTGGAATATCGAAGGTACACAAAATTGCTGGAGAAACTCAGCGGGTGCAGCAGCATCTATGGAGCGAAGGAAATAGGCGACGTTTCGGGCCGAAACGTCGCCTATTTCCTTCGCTCCATAGATGCTGCTGCACCCGCTGAGTTTCTCCAGCAATTTTGTGTACCATTTACTAATACTTCCTGATTGCCATTGTCTCAAAGTAATTTTGATTAAATTCTTTAGACTAATTAATTCCTCAACAGCAGGCTCATCTCTGAACCTTGAGATGCTACAACCACAACCTGCCCTGGCTCAATATCGGTGAGACCAAGCGCAGACTGGGCACTCGTTTCACCGAACACCTTCGCTCAGTCTACCTTGGCCGACGCGATCTCCCGGTTGCCAAACACTGTATAACTCCCCCTCCCAATCCCACGCCGACCTTTCTGTCCTGGGCCTCCTCTGCTGTCAGAGTGAGGCCAAACTCAAATTGGAGAAGCAGCACCTCATATTTCGCTTGGGTAGATTACAACCCAAGGCAAATTCCTTGTGCGTGTACATTCTTGGCAAATAAAAAACGTATTCAATCCAATTCAATTCAATGCTGATCAAACCCAGCCGTGTGAATATTAATTTCTCTAACTTCAAGTAACCCTCTCTCTCCGTCCCTCCCGCACCCCAGTCGTGGTATTGGTTTCACTCTCGTCCAGCCAAGTTTCAGTTTGTATTAAGGGCCTGTCCCACTTGGGCCTCATTTGCGCGCCACGCCATCACAAAATCTTGGGGCGCAGCGCGCGGCCGTGCGTGACAGGCTATGTCATCATACACCATGCGCGCGTCGTGCATCGTGACATGTAAATGGTGACGCGTAAATGACAGCCTTATCACCTACCCGGCAGCCAATGATCCACCATTGTGGGCTTCCCCTTCCCTCGACCGGTTTTGATCTGCTCTTTTGCATATCTTTCATTCATTTGTTCTATGTACCTTCTCGTATCTCTCAGTTCCCTCTCCCCTCAGCCTGAGGAAGGGTCCCGACCTATTCCTTTTCTCCAGAGATGCTGCCTGTCCCGCTGACTTACTCCAGCATTGTGCGTCTATCTCCAGGTTGCTACAGTCAACCGGAATGTCAATCCATGTAAATAGACAATAGGTGCAGGAGTAGGCCATTCGGCCCCTCGAGCCAGCACCGCCATTCAATGTGATCAAGGCTGATCATCCACAATCAGTGCCCCGTTCCTGCCTTCTCCCCGTATCCCCTACCTTTAAGAGCCCTATCTAGCCCTCCCTTGAAAGTATCCAGAGAACTGGCCTCCACCGCCCTCTGAGGCAGAGAATTCCACAGACTCACAACTGTGAAATTGTTTTCCCTCCATCTCCATTCTAAATGGCTTACCCCTTATTCTTAAATGTGGCCCCTGGTTCTGGACTACCCCAACATCGGGAACATGTTTCCTGCCACTAGCGTGTCCAAACCCTTAATAATCTTATATGTTTCAATAAGATCCCCTCTCATCCTTCTAAACTCCAGAGTGTACAAGCCCAGCCGCTCCATTCACTCAGCATATGACAGTCCCACCATCCCGGGAATTAACCTTGCATACCTACGCTGCACTCCCTCAATAGCAAGAATGTCCTTCCTCAAATTAGGGGACTAAAATTGCACACAATACTCCAGGTGTAGTCTCACTAGGGCCCTATACAACTGCAGAAGGACCTCTTTGCTCCTATATTCGATTCCTCTTGTTATAAAGGCCAACATGCCATTCGCTTTCTTCACTGCCTGCAGTACCTGCATGCTTACTTTCATTATTCCTTCGCTCCACAGATGCTGCCTCACCCGCCGAGTTTCTCCAGCATTTTTGTATACCTTGATTAAACACATGTCCCTCAATTGCAAGTGCTCAGGGTGTGTGCAGTAGCCAGCCAGTTGCATGGGACAGTCCGAAGTGGTTTTTCTCAAAACTAGCTTATACATAAGATTATACATCAGGGGATATGGGGAGAAGGCAGGAAAGGGGTACTGATTGGGGATGATCAGCCATGATCACATTGAATGGCGGTGCTGGCTCGAAGGGCCGAATGGCCTACTCCTGCACCTATTGTCTATTGTCTATAACCTTGTTCCATGTAACTGTGTATTCAGTTTCCGAGCTGCATTTCCAAAACGACAGATGGAGTGACGTGGATGTGGTCAGGGCTGGCGAGGCTATCTACTGACAATCTATATGTGGCTGCATGTTTAAGATAACGCAGAATGTGTTGTGTGTCTGAACATTGGGCCACAACATGAAAAAAGTGGTTCCCTGCCAAAGATGGACAAAAGATGCTGAGTAACTCAGCGGGACAGGCAGCATCTCTGGAGAGAAGGAATGGATGATAGTTCGGGTTGAGACCCTTCAGGGGCGACACGGTGGCCCAGCGGTAGAGTTGCTGCCTCACAGCGCCAGTACCCGGGTTCAATCCTGACCTCGGGTGCTGTCTGTGCGGAGTTTGTACGTTCTCCCTGTGACCTTAAAAGATGGCGGAGCCTGGGGATATGGGGAGAAGGCAGGAACACGGGTACTGATTGGGGATGATCAGCCATGATCACATTGAATGGCTCGAGGTGCCGAGGAGCCGAATGGCCTGCACCTGTTGTCCATTGACCACGTGGGTTTTCTCCGGGTGCTCTGGTTTCCCCCCACACTCCAAAGACGTACAGGTTTGTAGGTTCATTGTTCGGTATAATTGCAAATTGTCTCTGGAGTGTAGAATAGTGCTGGTGTACGAGGGGGGGGGGGGTTGCAGGTCGGTGCGGACTCTGTACTGAAGGGCCTTTTCCGCTCTTTATCTCTAACTAAGCTAAACAATGCGATGACGACATGGGTTGATTACTACAGCAGCTGCTAGGCAGTTAAACCACAGAGCACACTGGATATGGGTCTTATTTTGGACAATGTATTACAGACAGAGTGAATCAGCTTCCAAATAAAGAAATAACTCTGTGATGACTTTGTATGCCAAGCTCCTCCAATTGGCCAATATAGAGGTGCCGTGGTCTTAATGCCTCCCGGATTGCCTATCAGCCTACCCATCTCCTTCACTCCCTTTAAGTTTCAACTTCTGAACATCTCCAGCTTTTAATATTAGGGGTCAGAGTTGCAGGGTTGTGGCAGAGTTGCTGCCTCACGGCGCCAGGAAACCCAGGTTCGATCCTGACCATGGGTGCTGTCTGTACGGGGCTTGTACCTTCTCCCTGTGACTGCGTGGGATTTCTCCTGGTGTTCCAGTTTCCTCCCACACTCCAAGGACATGCAGGTTTGCAGGTTAATTTGGCTTTGGTGAAAATTATAAACTGGCGTGGGCTCGGTGGGCTGAAAGGCCTGTTTCCGAGCTGTATCTTGACATTAAACTGCAGATGCTGAGCTTTGACATTCGAGCATCTGTTTCAATGCAGAACATATAGTGCTGCGGTAACTCAGCGGGTCAGGCAGCATCAATGGAGGACATGGATAGGCAACACTTCTGATCAGAACCCCTCTTCAGTCTGAATTTCGCCAACACTTTGTGTTCTATTCAAGTTAAGGTGCATAGAGATAAAGCATCCGTCAACAACTTAATAAATGGTGAACAATAGACAATAGACAATAGGTGCAGGAGTAGGCCATTCGGCCCTTTGAGCCAGCACCGAGAGAATCAGACTATGATAACAAACAGCCTCCGGCCAAACTTCCCCATGCCGCTCCATCTACAAGAGTTTAATAGACAATAGGTGCAGGAGTAGGCCTTTCGGCCCTCCGGGCCAGCACCGCTATTCACTGTGATCATGGCTGATCATCCACATTCAGTACCCCGTTCCTGCCTTCTCCCCATATCCCCTTCACTATCTTTAAGAGTATCTAACTCTCTCTTGAAAGCATCCAGAGAATTGGCCTGCACTGCAGGGAATTCCACAGATTCACAACTCTCTGGGTGAAATTTTTTTTCCTCATCTCCGTTCAAAATGGCCTACCTCTTATTCTTAAACTGTGACCCCTGGTTCAGAATTCCCCCAACATCGGGAACAAGTTTCCTTCCTCTAGCGTGTCCAATCCCTTAATAATCTTATATCAATCTATCTATACTTTTACTTAAACTCTCATCTAGACCACTCTGCGTTGTTTTTAAATTTGCATAAAAACGGTACCCTATATTGCTATGATTTTTCGCCACCTTACTCACCGTTCACCTCTGCTCCAATTGCACCAGGTTTTGTTCCGATTGATGGAAGATTACAAAAGTTATGAAAGTTTAAAAAATCGTGAGATCAGCAGATTGGTCTTCTCGCCTGTCAGTCACCATGAAGATAACGCCTCTTCCGGCACCCGCTGGAGAATAAAGCCCCGGAGGCGGGGCTGATTCCGTGCGCATGTCCAGAAGCTGCTCGTCCAGAAGCCGCCCGTCCAGAAGCTGCCGAGAATAAAGCTGAAGCAGCGGAGTGTGGGCTGTGTTCCACGGGCGGGGGCTGTGAGCGCGACAGGCACTGGGGACGGGAGCAGCCGAGTTAGTCCGGAACCGGGTCCTGGAGCCAGGAGTGCGGTCGGAGCTGGGGCTGGGAACCAGTAAGCCCCCACACACCCCTCCCCTCCACCCACTCCCCTATACCCCTCCCCTCCCCTACACCCCTCCCCTACACCCCCCTCCCCATACACCACCTCCACACACTCCCCCTCCCCTACATCCCCCTCCCCCAAACACCCCCTCCCCCACACACCCCCAACACCCCCTTCCCCACCACCCCTCCCCCACAATCCCTCCCACACCCCCTCCCCCACATACCCCTCCACCAGCCCCCGACAGGCCCCGCCTGAAGCCACCCCCCTCCCCTGGTTGCAGGACGCTTCCCGCCTGAAGCTGTCCCGGTCCCCCGGCTACAGAACACTCCCGCCGTTGCATTGGGGGAAGAGGTGAGTGGTGGAATATTGCATTGGGGAATGGGTTGCGTTGGGGGACCAGGCCTCGCTTGTGACCTGCAGGTCCCACTTAGTCTAGTGTTTCAATAAAATACCCTCTCATCCTTCTAAATTCCAGTGCGTACAAGCCCAGTCGCTCCATTCTTTCAACATATGACAGTCCCGCCATCCCGGGAATTAACCTGGTGAACCTACCCTCGTGAAGCACTGGCGAGGGATTGGAGAGAATCCACATGGTTCTATTGCTTCTGAACTAAAGGATAGCACAATGGTGCAGCTGGTAGAATTGCTGGCTCACAGCATCACAGACCCAGGTTCGATCCGGACCCCGGGTGCTGTCTATGTGGAGTTTGCACCTTCTCCCTATGACCGTGTGGGTTTCCTCCAGGTGCCCCGATTTCCTCCCACATCCCAAAGACATGCGGGTTTGAAGTTTAAACCCTCTGGCCTCGCTGTAAAAGAAAACTGCCCCAAATGTGTAGAGAATGGATGCTTAGTTTAGTTTAGAGATACAGCGCGGAAACAGGCCCTTCGGCCCACCGAGTCCATGCCGCCCAAAACTGATTTCGATTCCTTCTTATGTTTAAGAAGGAACTGCAGATGCTGGAAAATCAAAGGTAGACAAAAATGCTGGAGAAACTCAGCGGGTGAGGCAGCATCTATGGAGCGAAGGATATAGGCACAGTTTTGGGTCTGAAGAAGGGTTTCGACCCGAAATGTTGCCTATTTCCTTCGCTCCATAGATGCTGCCTCACCCTATTGATTCCTTCTTAGTTTAGGTTAATTTAGAGACACAGCGCGGAAACAGGCCATTCGGCCCACCGAGTCCGTGCCGACCAGCGATCCCCGTACATTAACACGATCCCACACACACTGGGGACAATGTATAATTCTTACCAAAGCCAATTGGCCTGCCGACCTGTACATCTTTGGAGTGTGGGAAGAAACCGGAGCGCCGGGAAAAAACCCACTTAGGTCACAGGGAGAGTGTACAAACTCTGTACAGACGAGAAAGTGGGAAAACATAGAACTAGTGTGAATGGGTGATTGATGGTCGGGGTGGACTCGGTGCGCGGAATAGCTCTGTTTCCACGCAGTTTCTCGAAACTAAACTCAAGCTAAACTGATTAACGATGCAACCAAGCGGATAAAACAAGCTTCAGAAATTGGCCCGAAACCAGCCGTCATTCGCTCCTCGTTGCAGCAGAAAAAAAACAACAGATGCTGGAAAGCCGGAAGGAACAGAAAATGCAGGGAGCGCTCGGCAGGTCAGGCGGTATCCATGGGGAGAGGAACATTCAAGGACTCTTCAACGAACCAGAGCTGCTCCTCTTTAAACCAGCTGTTCAAAGCTGCAGCCAGTGGGAGTGGTGGGACGGAAAGAAGAAAACACTGGTGCTATTGTGCAGAACAAGGTCGTTTGAGGTTCCAATTACTTTTTTTTAAAAATACAGCTGTCAGTGGCAGATGAGAGAAAAAGCAGCAACTGGGACAAAAAGGTACAGCCATTTTGTAGACAGAGGGAGGAAAACAAAAAAGGTGGTGACTTGCAAATGTCAAATTCATTCTCAAGACCCAAGGGCCTCAGTGTGTTTGCACAGAATGCACAAGTGTTTGCTGTTTACAGGGAATATATACAGTGCCCATGCAAATATAAAAGGTAGATAAAAATGCTGGAGAAACTCAGTGGGTGAGGCAGCATCTATGGAGCAAAGGAAATAGGCGACGTTGGGGTTCTGAAGATGGGTCTCGACCCAAAACGTTGCCTATTTCCTTCGCTCCATAGATGCTGCCTCTCCCGCTGAGTTTCTCCAGCATTTTTGTCTACCTTCGATTTTCCAGCATCTGCAGTTCCTTCTTAAACATACAAATATAAATGTAACTTTATCTACCAAAGAAAGCTTGTCAAAGATTGAAATTCAATGAAGACAGACACTAAATGCTGGAGTAACTCAGCAGGACAGGCAGCATTTCTGGAGAGAAGGAGTGGGTGACGTTTCGGGTCGAGACCCTTCCTCAGACCTGACGAAGACAGAGTATGGAGAAGGGTCTCGACCCGATACACTTTCTCCAGAGATGCTGCCTGTCCCGCTGAGTTACTCCAGCACTTTGTGTCTGCCTTCGGTGTAAACCAGCATCTGCAGTTCCTTGTGTAGGAAAGAACTGCAGATGCTGGTTTAAATCGAAGGTAGACCCCAAATGCTGGAGTAGCTCAGCAGGACAGGCAGTATCTCTGGAGAGAAGGAATGGGAGATGTTTCAGGTCGAGACCCTTCCTTCCTACACATCGGATTGGCATGGGTGGGTATTTGATGCTCGGCATGGCAATGGTGGGCCGAATGGCCACCTTTCTGTGCTGTATGACTCCAGTATGTGCTTCACTCTTAAAGGTGCCATGTTTCTGATAAGGAAGGGCGGGCACGGTGGCGCAGCGGTAGAGTTGCTGCCTTACAGCGAATGCAGCGCCAGGGACCCGGGTTCGATCCCAACTACGGGTGCTGACTCTACGGAGTTTGTATGTTCTCCCCGTGACCTGCGTGGGTTTTCTCCGAGATCTTCGGTTTCCTCCCACACACTAAAGACGTATAGGTTTTGTAGGTTAATTGGCTTGGTAAATGTAAAAATTGTCCCTGGTGGGTGTAGGATAGTGTTAATGTGCGGGGATCGCTGGTCGGCGCGGACCCGGTGGGCTGAAGGGCCTGTATCTCTAAACTAAACTAAGGGCGACCTGGCGTGGGAGGGGGGTGAGTACTTTTTGTAACTTTGTCAGCACCTTTGTGGCAACTCTTTTATGCCCTTTGTATGCAAGAACAATAAAGTATTGGTGCAAGTGACAATAAAGTATCATCATCAATTTGAAGGTAAAATTCTTAAGGGGTTGAACAGGCTAAATGCAGGAATAAATGTTGGGGGAGTCCAGAACCAGGGATCACAGTTTAAGAATAAGGGGTAGGCCATTTAGGACTGAGATGAGGAAAAACCTTTTCACCCAGAGAGTTGTGAATCTGTGAAATGCTCTGCCACCGAAGTGCCAATTCACTGGATGTTTTCAAGGGAGAGTTAGATTTAGCTCTTAGAGCTAAAGGGATCAAGGGATGTGGGGAGAAAACAGGAATGGGGTACTTATTTTGGATGATCACCCATGGTCATATTGTATTGTGGCATACTCCTGCACCTATTTTCTATTTTCTCTGTAAAACAAAAAATGCTGGAAATATCCAGCAGATCAGGCTTGCACCTCTGCCCCAAACAACGTGGAGGGAATAAAAGATCCCATGAGTTTCAGTTTATTGTCACGTGTACCGAGGTACAGTGAGAAGCTTTTGTTGTGTGCTAATCAGTCAGCAGAAAGACAATACATGATTAATCGATGACATTTCAGTGTACGGACACAATGATAAGAGAATAACATTTAGTGCAAGGGACCATTGTTAAAGTAACAGTAGAGATTTAAGAGTGTGGAGCGATTGTAACATGTGATTGTAGATTTGCTTCTGTGGCTGGCACACAAATAGTCGCCAGGGTTGGATGCCATCTTGGAAGCCGGATAAAGAATGGTGCCTTCATCAAATATACAGATAATCAGAACAGGTCATTATTTACCTGCTGTTTGTTGGATCTTGCAGTGAGCAAAGTGGCAACAGTAATTACATTTCAAATCTGATTCATTAACCAAATAGGCCTTTGGGATGACTGCTGAAGAGCATTGTATAAATATGTCGTCCCTTCTAAAGTGTTCTGTGGGATCAGTAACCTACAGCGGTAGAGTTGCTGCCTTACAATGCCAGAGACCTGGGTTCGATCATGACAACGGGTGCTGTCTGTATGGAGTTTGTACGTTCTCCCCGTGACTGCGTGGGTTTTCTCCAGGTGCTCCGGTTTCCGCCCACATTCCAAAGTCGTGCAGGTTTGCAGGTTAATTGGCTTCTGCAAATTGTCCACAGTGTGTAGGATAGAACTAGAGTATGGGTGACTGAAGTAGGTTTGTAGGTAAATTGGCTTCTGTAAATTACCCCTAGTTAATAGGATGCAATTCGAGGATAACATACAACTAGTGTAGGGGTGAATGTTGGTCGTTGTGGACTTGGTGGGTCCCCCCCCCACCCCCACCTCCACCCCCACCCCACACACACACCAAAGACGTACAGATTTGTAGGTTAATTGGCTTAGGTAAAAATTAAAATTGGCCCTAGTGTGTAAGATAGTGTTCACTTGCGGAGATCGCTGGACAGACTGGACCCAGTGGGCCGAAGGGCCTGTTTTTGCCCTGTACCTCTAACCTAATCTAAACCCGACTCGGGTCACATACCTGGCAAACCAGCCCCGCGAGGCCTCAGCCAATTTATAACTCAGTTTTCGAGGATGTTGCCAGGGGCCTGAGCTACAGGGAGAGGTTGGACAGGCTAGTACTTTCATCTCTGGAGTATAGGATGATGAGGGGTGATCTCAGAGAGGTGTATAACACAATGAGAGGAATAGATAGGGTAGACACACACAGTCTTTAACCCAGAGTAGGGGAATCAAAAACCAGAGGACATAGGTTTAAGGTGAGAGGGGAAAGATTTAATAGGGACCTGAGGGGCAATTTTTGCTCACAGAGGGTGGTGGGCAGATGGGGAAGTTGAGGCAGAAACTATAACAACAGTTAAAAGAGATTTGGACAGCCACATGGATAGGAAAGGGTGATATTTGGTGGACCTCGTGGGGCAGGAGGACCCGTTGCCCCCCTTGTGCAGAGCCACCTGCTGCACGGGAGGAGCAACGGGTCCTCTCACCCCACACGGGCCACCAAAAATCATTAGAGGGATGTGGGCCAAACACATGTGGGACTAGTGCAGATGGGGCATGCGGTTCGGCGTGGGTAGGTTCGGCCGTAAGGCCTGGTTCCATGCAAAAGGACTCCAAGAGGTGGGACTGATGTCATCTCGGTCAGCATGGATGTTGGGCCGAAGGGCCTGTTTCCGTGCCCTGTGAATCTAATTCGGGCTGACGCTGCTTTCCTGAAAGGACCAACTTCAAATTCACAAACTTAAATAGGCAATCAAGAAGTAACCATGTCTTTTTCTTTGTGCAATTTCGCTGAAACGGAGATGTGGGAGGAATTGTACACCTAGTTAATATGGATGCAGTCAACTGTGAAGGGAGATTTGTGGATCACGCACGATGATTCTAATCTGCACAGCTACTCAATAATTCAAACCCACACAACAGTGCAAGTTGGCAGTCAGCTATTTCTCTCTATATCCACTTACTGCAGCCGATCCTACACCACAATCACAGAGAATTTTAAGCTTTTAATCTGAAACAAACCGATTTAGTTTAGTTTAGTTTAGAGAAACAGCGTGGAAACAGGCCCTTTGGCCCACCGAGTCCGCGCCGACCAGCGATCCCCGCACACTAGCACCACCCTACGCACACTTGGGCCAATTTACATTTTATACCAAGCCAATTAACCTACAATAGACAATAGACAATAGGGGCAGGAGTAATAATAATAATAATGTATGGGATTTATATAGCGCCTTTCTAATACTCAAGGCGCTTTACATCGCATTATTCATTCACTCCTCAGTCACACTCGGTGGTGGTAAGCTACTTCTGTAGCCACAGCTGCCCTGGGGCAGACTGACGGAAGCGTGGCTGCCAATCTGCGCCTACGGCCCCTCCGACCACCACCGATCACTCACACACATTCACACACAGGCAAAGGTGGGTGAAGTGTCTTGCCCAAGGACACAACGACAGTATGCACTCCAAGCGGGATTCGAACCGGCTACCTTCCGGTTGCCAGCCGAACACTTAGCCCATTGTGCCATCTGTCGTCCATTCGGCCCTTCGAGCCAGCGCCGCCATTCAATGTGATCATGGTTGATCATCCACAATCAGTACCCCGTTCCTGCCTTCTCCCCATATCCCTGACTCAGCTATCTTTAAGAGCCCTATCGAGCTCTCTCTTGAAAGTATCCAGAGAACCGGCCTCCACCGTCCTCTGAGGCAGAGAATTCCACAGACTCACAACTCTCTGTGTGCCTTTGGAGTGTGGCAGGAAACCAAGATCTGGGAGAAAACCCACAGAGGTTGTGATCTAAGCCGGGTCTCTCTGGTGCTGTAAGTCAGCAACTCTACCATTGTGCCACCGTGCCGCACACACACAAATTACATTTTGGGAATATAAAGAGAAGGGTTTAATCCCTTTAGATGCCATTACCCGATCATCACATTGCGACTGTACGTACTCAATGCACCCCTAGCCCATTCTGGTATAAATTTGCTTCACATAGAAGTTAAGAGATCTTTGGTAAAGTTTGCACCTTACCATAAAAATGTCAAGTCATCACATAATTCACTCAGTAGCCCAGTACTTGCAGTAAACAAACCACGAACAATGGAGTTCGGCACAACGTGCTGGAGTAACTCAGCGGGACAGGCAGCATCTCCGGAGAGAAGGAATGGGTGACGTTTTGGGGTGAGACCCTTCTTCAGACTGAGAGTCGGGGGAGAGGGGAGTCAGAGAGGTATGAAAAGGTTCAGAACAAATCAGAGCTCACATCGGTGACCCAGGAAAGGTGGAGCCCACAATGGTCCATTGTTGGCTGTGGAAGAAGCAACAATGAAGGGATATATGGATGTGACAGTAGAATTGGCAGGGTGGCCAGGGTGGGGGTGGGGGGAGGGGGGGGGGGGGGGCTGGTGAGAGAGGGCTACTTGAAATGATAGAAATCAACGTTCATACCGCTGCCCAAGTGAAATATGAGGTGCTGTTCCTCCAATTTGCATTTGGCCTCACGCTGACAGTGGAGGAGGCCCAGGATCGAAAGGTCAGTGTGGGAATGGGAATGATCTTTCGACAAGGTCCCACATAAGAGATTAGTATACAAACTTAAAGCACACGGCATTGGGAGTTCAGTATTAATGTGGATAGAGAACTGGCTGACAAACAGGAAGCAAAGTGTAGGAGTAAACGGGTCCTTTTCACAATGGCAGGCAGTGACTAGTGGGGTACCGCAAGGCTCAGTGCTGGGACCCCAGCTAGTTACGATATATATTAATGATTTTGACGAGAGAATTGAATGCAACATCTCCAAGTTTGCGGATGACACGAAGCTGGGGGGCAGTGTTAGCTGTGTGGAGGATGCTAGGAGGCTGCAAGGTGACTTGGATAGGCTGGGTGAGTGGGCAAATGCATGGCAGATGCAGTATAATGTGGATTTTTATTTTTATGATACTGCCTGTAAGGGAAATTCATTTCGTTGTCTCTAACTGAGACAATGACAATAAATTTGAATACAATACAATACAATACAATAAATGTGAGGTTATCCACTTTGGTGGCAAAAACAGGAAAGTAGATTATTATCTGAATGGTGGCCGATTAGGAAAGAGGGAGATGCAACGAGACCTGGGTGTCATGGTACACCAGTCATTAAAAGTAGGCATGCAGGTGCAGCAGGCAGTGAAGAAGGCGAATGGTATGTTAGCATTCATAGCAAAAGGATTTGAGTATAGGAGCAGGGAGGTTCTACTGCAGTTGTACAGGGTCTTGGTGAGACCACACCTGGAGTATTGCGTACAGTTTTGGTCTCCTAATCTGAGGAAAGACAGAGAAGGTTCACCAGACTGATTCCTGGGATGTCAGGACTTTCATATGAAGAAAGACTGGATAGACTCGGTTTGTACTCGCTAGAATTTAGAAGATTGAGGGGGGATCTTATAGAAACGTACAAAATTCTTAAGGGGTTGGACAGGCTAGATGCAGGAAGATTGTTCCCGATGTTTGGGAAGTCCAGAACAAGGGGTCACAGCTTAAGGATAAAGGGGAAATCTTTCAGGACCGAGATGAGGAAAACTTTTTTCACACAGAGTGGTGAATCTGTGGAATTCTCTCCCGCAGAAGGTAGTTGAGGCCAGTTCATTGGCTATATTTAAGAGGGAGTTAGATGTGGCCCTTGTGGCTAAAGGCATCAGGGGGTATGGAGAGAAGGCAGGTACAGGATACTGAGTTGGATGATCAGCCATGATCATATTGAATGGCGGTGCAGGCTCGAAGGGCCGAATGGCCTACTCCTGCACCTATTTTCTATGTTTCTATGATCACTGGAGTACTCAATGTGATAAACCTTTTGCTGTACATAGAATGTCTGTGCTATAGATTCACACAGCATGGAAACAAGACCTTCCGCCCAACTCATTTATGGTGACCAAGGTGTCCCATCTAATCTAGTCCCATTTTCCTGCATTGGGCTCATATCCCTCTAAACATTTCCTATCCATTTTGCCCATCCAAGTGTCTTTTAAATACTGTTATTGCACCTGCCTCAACTACCTCCTATATACCCAGCACCCTTTGTTAAAAAGCTGTCCTTCAGGTTCCTCTCACCATGCTTAAACCTATGTTCTTGATTCTACTAACCTGGGAAATGATTCTGTGCATTCACTTTATCAATTCCCCTCGTAAGTTTATACGCCTGTTTCAAGAAATAAAGTCCCAGCCTGCCCAACCTCGCCCTTTGGCTCAGGCCCTTTAGTCCTGGCAACATCCTCGTAAATCTTCTTCTCTGCACCCGTTTCCAGCTTAACACCATCCTTCCTATAGCAGCAGGGTGACCAGAACTGAACACAATACTCCAAATGCAGTCTAGCCAACTGCAACATAAAGGGGCTGTCCCACTGCGGAGACCTAATTGGCAAGTTTAGAAGAGTTTAGGACAGTTTGAAAAAATATCATGTTGAAGACCTCCTTCGACTATGTAGAAGACCTCCTTCGACCTCCTTCGACTATGTTGAAGACCAGCTTCAACTAGCATCTGGAAAATTGGATACCGAATAGAGGAGAGAAGACGACCTCCGTCGATCTCCTTCGACCTCCCTTTGTCTATGTTGAAGACTATCTACGACTACCTTCGACTACCTTCGATTACCTTCGACTACCCGCGATTACCTACAACTGACAAGCCGACCTACTACTAGGTATGTTGCAAAGCCTACCTGAAGCGTCTTTGAAAATCTGCCGCTACGGGTGTGCGCGATTTTGGCGCCGTTTAGAGGGGGCGGGTTTAAAACGCGATTTTCTCTAGGCTGTTCAAATCGAAGATGTTCAGCCTAGTTAATTATTAACGAAAAATCGCTGGAAGACCCCGTCGCAAAAGCTATTATTAGGTTTAAAGGCCTTGAATAATAGTTATAGTAGTTTAAAAATCAATCTCTAAACCCGCGACCGCCAGCAACCGCAGGGTCTCATAAAGCAGACAACTGAAGGAAGGTTGTATATTTTTACATTAAAAAGGGCTTCTAAAGATCCCGTTATACAAAGTTTAATATTGCGAGTAGCTCATTTTGGGCCCATTATATCGCGCAGTATTTTTCTGGGCATTTGGGGCACAAATCTACCGCAATGTGAACGTTCTAAACCAGCGCGTTCCACAGGGACCCACTGGAAAGCTGATTTAAATGGGCATTTATTTACAGCAATTGAACACTGAATTCCTTCCATTTGGCCTATAAATTAATGTAAATGAGATTTAAAAATCATGTTTTATTGTGAATTATTTGTGAATATTATTTGGACATTTAGGCTATTTAAAAATGTTAATCATTTATTAAGAAATGGATAGATGTTTAGATCTAGTAATTGAAGTCTGAAATTAGCTACAATTAGGTAACTAACTAATTATATGCTTTAATTTCAGGTCATCCAAGTAAGATTATTTTATATTTGTTTCAGAATGCTTCAATCTATGATAACTGAAAATTTCATTCAGTTCTCTTAATTTTTAAGAAAGTTATGGGCTTTTGACTGTTCACGATCACAACTTTTTTGTTATGTCCATAGAAAATCAATAGGGAACAAGATGCTCATTTCCGAGTATGAAAATGGCCATAACTTTTTAAATACTTGAGATATGAAAGTGAATTAGGTGTCAAATTAAACTTATTTTTATGCTTTATCTGATGGGATAAATTACAGACTTGATTTTTAAAATCTCAAAATTTTGTAACATTGCTACTACTACAACCTACTTCGACTAAACCTACGAGTAAAAGAAAGTAGCGATTTTTTCCATGGCGACCTTTTTTTACTCGCGGCGTATTTTTCAACGTTGAAAAATACGCCGCGACCTAGCTGAGGCCTCGAGTACGCGGGGACTACTCTCGAGCATGAAGGAGAGTTACAAAGACCTCCTAGGACCTTGTGTCGACCATGCTGCGAGTATGAGTCGAGGGCAAACTCGCTAGAACTCGCGGATTAGGTCGCCGCAGTGGGACAGGCCCTTAACATTCCAACTTCTAGACCAAACAAAGGCTGACTGATGAAACACAAAGCAACTTAAAAAGCGGTGGGAAAGCAGAAAATCAAAAACGAAGAAACCAGTCCAAATATTTTCGTCCATAAGGCCAAGTGGGAGGAAATTTAAGATGTTTGGAAATTCAATTCAAAAGTATCACCTTCTCACAGTGAGTATGGATGGAAAAAGACAAATTCTATAACATTTGTCATCATATTGTAAATTATTCTGGCAGGTTTTTAGTGAGAGTATTTGCAACAAGATAGCATGCAGTGATAGAGGCCAAAACTGGAGACAGAAATATGTAATCCATGTCCTGAGGAAAGGCATGCGAGTGGAAATAACTACTCGAGCCATCGTCTATTAGTCCAACTGCAGATTGCATCGCACTGATGCAAGGGGACCTTCCCAAATTGGTTCCCAAATGAAACATCAGTGTAATGAATGTATTTTAATGTTGCTGTTTTTACCTGCACTTTTTTAAACTATTCGTACTGTTTTATCAGGAACTGGATTGTTTTTTTGTTTTTTATCGTTTTTATTTTATGCGTGAAATGGTTACGTTTTTATGTGCGATGCTCCGGTATTCCCTGGGAAACGTCTTCTCATTTTGCACTGTACAACTGTTGCTTTGCAAGATGACAATAAAGGTTGATAATGATAATGAAGACACAAGAGACTGCAGATACTGCAATGCTGAGCACAAAATCAAAGTGCAGGAGGAACTCAGCGGGTCAGGTAGCATCTGTGGAGGTGAATGGACAGGCGACGTTTCGGACTGGGACCTCTTCTTTTGATCGACGTTGTGGGTCGAGAGACCCTTCTTCAGTCTGATGTCTGTTGAACGATGTCTGTGCGTTTCCCTCCACAGATGCTGCCCGACCCGCTGAGTTCCTCCAGCACTTTGGGGTTTTTTTTTTGAATCATCAGTTTTTTTTCATGGGGCATTCATGGAGCATGGATCAGTATAGCACAGGAACAAGCCGTACAGTGCACAATATCTGTTCTGAACCAGATGACAAAGTAAACTAAATCCTCTGCCCGCACATGGTGCGTTCTTCAGTCCCTACATATCCCTGTTCTTATCTAAAAGCCTCTTCAACGGCACTATCGTATATCCGCCTCCACTACCGGCAGCAGTCTCCATGGTACCCACCGCTCATACGTTATAGGACCAGAATTAGGCCATTCGGCCCATCAAGTCTACTTCACCATTCAATCGTGGCTGATCTATCTTTCCCTCTCAACCCCATTCTCCTGCCTTCTCCCCATAATCCCTGACCCATACTAATGAAGAATCCATTGACATGTCCTCTACAGCCTTCTGTGAATTCCACACATTCACCACCCTCTGGCTAAAGAAATTCCACCTCATCTCCTTTCTAAAGGTGCGTCCTTTTATATCGATTTCACTAGATGTAAAATCTCCTATGAACTTTGCCCCTCTCACCTTAAAGCTATGCCCTTTAGCCTTAGCTATTTCCACCCCGGGGGAAAAAAAGTTCTGACAATCTACTTCATCTATCAAAGTTAGCTACTTTATCTATAACTTTATAGCAGGTCCCCCATTCTTTCATCATACCTCAATCCCGCCATCCCAGGAATTAACCTGGTGAACCTACGCTGTACTCCCTAAATAGCAATAATGTCCTTCCATAAATTAGGAGACCAAAATTGCACACAATACTCCAGATGTGGTCTCACCAGGGCCCTGTACAACTGCAGTAGGACCTCCTTGCTCCTAAACTCAAAATCCTCTCGCAATGAAGGCCAACATGCTATTAGCTTTCTTCATTGCCTGCTGTACCTGCATATTTACTTTCAGTGACTGATGTACAAGCACACCCAGGTCTCGTTGCACCTCTCCTTTTCCTAATCGGCCACCATTCAGATAATAATCTGCCTTCCTGTTCTTGCCACCAAAGTGGATAACCTCACATTTATCCACATTATACTGCATCTGCCATGCTTCTTCCCACTCACCCAACCTATCCAAATCACCCTGCAGCCTCATAGCATCCTCCTTGCAGCTCACACTGCCACCCAGCTTTGTGTCATCCGCAAAGTTGGAGATGCGACATTTTATTTCCCTCGTCTAAATCGTTAATACATATTGTAAATAACTTGGGTCCCAGCATCAAGCCTTGCAGCACCCCACAATCACTGCCTGCCTTTCTGAAAAGGACCCGTTAATTCCTACTCTTTGCATCCTGTCTGCCAGCCAGTTCTCTATCCATGTCAATACCCTACTGCCAATACCATGTGCTCTAATTTTGCACACTAAAATCTCTTGTGTGGGACCTTGTCAAAGGCTTTTTGAAAGTACAGATACACCACATCCACTGCAGGCAATGCTCCAAATGCAACCTAACCAATTTCTTATAGAGCTGCAACATAACCTCCTGACTCTTAATGCCTCAACCAACAATGGCAAGCTGACCATATGCCTTCTCTACCGCTCTATCTATAGTGCTGTCACATTGAGGGACCTAAACCCAAGATCCCTCTATACATCACATGCAGTGCTGCACAATTATCAATCCCTTTACTACCAGGACGGCACGGTGGCGCAGCGGTAGAGTTGCTGCCTCACAGCGCCAGAGTCCCAGGTTCCATCCTGACTACGGGTGCTGTCTGTACGGACTTTGTACGTTCTGCCCGTGACCGCATGGGTTTTCTCCGGGTGCTCCGGTTTCTGCCCACAGTCCAAAGACATACAGGTTTGTAGGTTAATTGGCTTTGGTAAGAATTATAAATTGTCCCCAGTGTGTGGGATAATGCTAATGTACGAGGATCGCTAGTCGGCACGGTCTCAGTGGGCCGAATGGCCTGTTTCCACTCTGTGTCTCTAAACTAAACTAAGAAGGAATCAAAATCTGTTTATTTCTATAATGTAGACATATTATATCTATCTTGTGTCTATCTTCAGTTTCAACTAGCATCTGCAGTTCCTTATTACATATTTCTACAATATGTTTTGGATTTGCATCATGAATGAATGAATGAATGAATAAGTTTATTGACCAAGTATATTCACATACAAGGAATTTGCCTTGGTGCTCTGCCCGCAAGTGACAAGATGACATACAGTGACAGTTAGGAATGACACATAAAACATTAGTAATATAACATTATCAATTAAACATGTGAATTAAATAAAATACCAGAGCAAAAAGGAGGCTACAGATTTTTGATTATTGAGTAGAGCTGTTTTTATGTCCGGCTGTGGCGGCTTTGACAATCCGGAGTCGCCTTCCAGAAGGAAGTGATTCAAGGAGTTTGTGGCCAGGGTGAGAGGGGTCAGAGATGATCTTACCCGCTCGCTTCCTGGCCCTTGCAGTGTACAGTGTACAAATAATAACATTATTTTATAATTTGAAGTCATTAAACTGTAATTTTTAAGCTGATGGGTGCTCAATGTTGACAGTATTGAGCTGTTTCTTTATCTCAGGTGTTCTATCTCCGATGGCATGGAAAATATAGCCGAGGTTTCTAGTGATAATTCCCTAGCAATTCATTTCCATTCCAGCTGATCAGGCAGCATTCAGAGTCGCTTCGACAGCTTTTAAAATATTCACTTATCATTAACTATTAATGCACCTAATCATTTCTATCTCTTCGCTTTAATCGCATGTAAATGGAGAATTCAAATAATATTTGCAGACCGCTGACTATCAGCATGTCCAGGATTAAGGCAATTTTCTCCTAACCACAGACCAAATTAAGATGGGAATGGCAGTGGTCTGTGTATACTCAGCCACAAAATAGTCCCCCATTGCCACTTTCCACACAAACTGTCCGCTATTACTGAGGATTATCTCTAAGCCTGACAGAGAACGGCCATTCTAGACAAGCACAGAGGCAATGAAAGATGCGTTTTATTTTTTTTTTAAGGCAAGATGGAATTGCTGGGAATCTAGCCAGAAATGAAAAGACGCAAAACGCTGGAGTAACTCAGCGGGTCAGGCAGCATCTCTGGAAGACATGGATAGGTGACGTTTCACAGAGTGCTGGAGTAACTCAGCGGGTCAGGCAGCATCTCTGGAGAACATGGATAGGTGATGTTTCACAGAGTGCTGGAGTAACTCAGCGGGTCAGGCAGCATCTGTGGAGAACATGGATAGGTGACGTTTCACAGAGTGCTGGAGTAACTCAGCGGGTCAGGCAGCATCTCTGGAGGGAAGGAATAGGTGATGTTTCACAGAGTGCTGGAGTAACTCAGCTGGGGTCAGGCAGCATCTCTGGAGAGAAGGGATGGTTGGGTGAAGTTTCTGGTGGACACCCTTCAACATTTTGTTTCTGTCTTCGGTATAAACCAGCATCTGAGCCATTCTGTAGAAAGTGAACCACAACATGTCACACACGTGACCAGTCCTGTTTGACCTCTGACCTTAAACAAACATTTCCCAGCACAGCATATAAAAATTTAACTTGACAAACCGAAAAAAATAAATAATCATATATGCAGTGCAGAACAATATACCTGTAATGCTTTCAGAATTAGAAGAGATGTATTCCACAGTTTTTCATCATTTTTGGTCATACACGTGACCAAGGCAGGGCCATCTGCAGTTCATTCCTACACATGGAAACGTTGGTGTTCTGCAAATCTTTTTTTACTGCAGAGGGTACTTGAGCAATAGATGTAAACAGGAATAAGAATTGACGGCTAAGCATTGCGATTCTGCTCCAAGTCCCACCTTCACCATTAAACACAGCCTCCCTTTTATCAATGTCAAAGCCCTGGTGCTGCTGATCTTCCCCAAGATTGGTAAAGGGCCTGTCCCACTTTCACGACCTAATTCACCACCTCTGCCGAGTTTGCCCTTGACTCATACTCGCAGCATGGTCGTCACGAGGTCGTAGGTAGGTCGTGATGCTAGTCGTAGGCACTCGTGGCATCAAGTAGGTCGGGGCGTTTTTTCTAGCATGATGAAAAATGTCCACGAGTAAAAAAGGTCGTGAATTAAGTCGTGAAAGTGGGACAGGCCCTTTAACGTGCTTAAAGTCCTTGACAAAAAGGAGCGAAAGTAGGAGTAACTCGAATGATTCCATTTTGGCCTTATGGTCACAATGAAATACAGGCACAAGAACGTGGGGCCTGGTGAGTTGACTTTAGTTTAGCTTATTGTCACGTGTGCCGCGGGACGGTGAAAAGCTTCTTGTTGCCTGCCAAACGGGCAGTGGAAAGGCATGGTTACAATCGAGCCGTCCACAGTGCACAGGTACATTGATTTAGTAAGGGTGTCAGGGGTTGAGAGGCAAAGGTAGACGGGGTTGAGGTGTGCAATAGAACAAACAGAACTCTGGAGGTCTTCTTGAAGCATCAAAAACACATTGAACCTTTTACCCCAGGATGAAAATGTCAAAGGTCAGAGGGCATAGGTTTAAGCTGAAAGGTACAACATTTAAAGGGGACATTTTATTTTTAAACAGTGTGGTGGGTGTCTGGAACGTACTGCCAGGGGTAGAGGGGGGAGACAGATACGATAGTGGGATTTAAGAGGCTTTAGGGGCCGGCGCAAGGAATAGGCCCAGGGATGTGGATCATGTGCAGTCAGAGGAGATGTTTAACTTGGCATCATTTTCATGGCATGGGTATTGTGGGCCGAAGGGCCAGTTCCTTTGCTGCATGTTCTGTGTTCAGATACATGTGCCCCATCAAATCACTGTGCTTGAAACCTACAGAATAGTGAAAGCCTTGGATAGGGTGGATGTGGAGAGGGTGTTTCCACTGGTGGGGGAGTCTAGGACCAGCGGGCACAGTCTCAGCATAAATGGACGTACCTATAGGAAGGAGATGAGGAGAAATTTATTTAGCCAATGGGTTGGTGAATCTGTGGACTTCATTGCTACAGGAGGCTGTGGAGGCCGTCAATGGATTTTTTAAGGCAGAGATAGATAGATTCTTGATTAGTACGAGTGTCAGGGGCAATGGGGAGATTGGGGTTAGGAGGGAGAGATAGAGTGGCCATGATTGAATGGCGGAGTAAACTTGTGTAGGAAAGAACTGCAGATGCTGGTTTAAATTGAAGGCCGACACTGAATGCTGGAGTAACTCAGCGGGTCAGGCAGCATTTCTGGAGAGAAGGAATGGGTGACCTTTCGGGTCGAGACCCTTCTTCAGACTGATGTCAGGGGAGGGGGGGGGCTAGGCTTGGTGATCGTTTCGTTGACCACCTCCGCTCAGTCTGCCTAAACCTACCTGATCTCCCGGTTGCTCAGCACTTCAACTCCCCCTCCCATTCCCAATCTGACCTTTCTGTCCTGGGCCCCCTCCATTGTCAGAGTGAGGCCCAGTGCAAATTGGAGGAACAGCATCTCATATTTCGCTTGGGTGGTTTACACCCCAGCGGTATGAACATTGACTTCTCTACTTTCAAATACCCCTTGCTTTCCCTTTCTCTCCATCCCCTCCCCCTTCCCAGTTCTCCCACCAGTCTCACTGTCTCCGGCGACATTCTATCTTTGCCTCGCCCCCTCCCCTGACATCAGTCGGAAGAAGGGTCTCGATAGGATAATGAAATTCTTACTTGCTGCAGCACAACAGAATATGTAAACATAGTACATAAAGGGAGAAAAGAAAGTTCAGTGTGTGTATATACACATGCACACATACTCAATAAATAGCAAATATAGTGCAATAATAATAATAATATTTAAGAAAGAACTGCAGATGCTGGAAAAATCAAAGGTAGACAAAAATGATGTAGTAACTCAGCAGGTGAGGCAGCATCTATGGAGTGAAGGAATAGGTGACGTTTCGGGTCGAGACCCGAAACGTCGCCTATTCCTTCGCTCCATAGATGCTGCCTCACCCGCTGAGCAATAATAAGTTCAAAGTTTATTTGTTGTCGTGTTTAATAGCCTGATGGCTGTAGGGAAGAAGCTGTACCTGAACCTGGGAGAACGTACAAACTCCGTACAGGCAGCGCCCGTGGTCAGGATCGAACTCTACCCCGGTCAGGCAGCAACTCTACCGCTGTGCCACCGTGCCATCCATGTGTCTAAAGCATGTGAGGATAATAAACTAAACTAAACAGCTGGTTTAAGTTGGTCTTGTCAAAAGTGCCCAGCCTTAGTCCTACTGCATTTGTCCCACAGGTCTCCTGCCCCCGTCTTATTCAGATACCACTGACTTGCTGCGACTCCTCTCCAATTCTCTCAGTTCCGTTTGGTTCATTGTCACGTGTACCGAGGTACAGTGAAAAGCTTTTGTTGCGTGCTAACCAGTCAGCGGAAAGACAATGCATGGGTACAATCTTTTACAAGGTTCACAGATCAGCATGGCCCGGTTTCTCGGAGACGGTTACAATCGATCCATTTACAGTGTGTAAAGACATTCTTGCCATAGAGGGAGTACAGAGAAGGTTCACCCGACTGTTTCCTGGGATGGCAGGACTTTCATATGAAGAAAGACTGGATAGACTCGGCTTGTACTCGCTAGAATTTAGAAGATTGAGGGGGAATCTTATAGAAATTTACAAAATTCTTAAGGGGTTGGACAGGCTAGATGCAGGAAGATTGTTCCCGATGTTGGGGAAGTCCAGAACAAGGGGTCACAGTTTAAGGATAAGGGGGAAGTCTTTTAGGACCGAGATGAGAAAACCATTTTTCACACAGAGAGTGGTGAATCTGTGGAATTCTCTGCCACAGAAAGTAGTTGAGGCCAGTTCATTGGCTATATTTAAGAGGGAGTTAGATGTGGCCCTTGTGGCTAAAGGGATCAGGGGGTATGGAGAGAAGGTAGGTACAGGATACTGAGTTGGATGATCAGCCATGATCATATTGAATGGCGGTGCAGGCTCGAAGGGCCGAATGGCCTACTCCTGCACCTATTTTCTATGTTTCTATGCTTCTATGATAAGGCAATAGATAGAGACAAACATCTGGAGCAACTCAGCGGGACAGGCAGCATCTTTGGAGACAGGGAATGGGTGATCAGCATCTGCAGTTCCTTCTTACACATGATGATTAGTGCAAGGTAAAGCCAGCAAAGTCTGATCAAGGATAATCTGGGGTAGACAAAAGAAGTATAGATCAAAACCTCCGGGAACTGCACGGACACCTTGGGTGGGGCGCAAAGTCTCCAGAGGTTTCCGTTCAAGTTTCCTAAGTGGGACAGGGGCATTAGGCAGCAACTCTACCGCTACGCCAACGTTTGATTTATCTCAAAGTGCAATTTGATCATTATCGATATAGCAAGGAGTGGCTTGTCGTCGACAGAGCAATGGTCCATTTTCTATTGCAGAAGAGTGTGGCGATTGCATGTTGATCCGAGAACAGCATCTACTATCATCCAAAGCAATCTCTTCACCCTTTTACATCTTTCATGCTTTGCTCCACCAGACCCACTTGTAGACGGCTTGATTGGATTCACGGATAGCATTATCAGATTTGACTAGATAGCACGCAAACAAAACATTCTCACCGCAACACGGAGCACGTGACAATAATAGCTATAAAAACCTGGATGCAACATAATTTCCTCAAACTCAACAGCGATAAGACAGAATTCCTCCTCATAGGCTCCAAAGCCACACTCAGCAAAATCAATAACCCCACTCTCACCATCGACGGCACCACTGTCTCCCCATCTCCCCAGGCCCGCAACCTTGGCGTGATCTTTGATTCCACCCTCTCCCTTGAGCCTCACATCCGCCATGTCATTAAAACCTCCTTCTTTCATCTCCGCAACATCGCCAAACTCAGACCCTCTCTCACACCTCCCGCTGCTGAAAGACTCATCCATGCCTTCATCTCCTCCCGACTGGACTACTGCAACTCACTTCTCCTTGGCATCAGCTCCACCTACATCAACCGACTCCAACTGGTCCAGAACGCAGCCGCCCGACTCATCACCCACACCAAATCCTGGCATCACATCACTCCAGTCCTCAAACAACTTCACTGGCTTCCCATCTCCCACCGGATCAACTACAAAATCCTGATCCTCACCTACAAAGCCCTCCACCATCTGGCCTCCCCATATCTCACTGACCTCCTCTCCCCCTACCAACCCTCACGGTCCCTCAGATCCACATCAGCCGGTCTCCTCTCCAACCTCCGCAGTTTTGGGGACAGAGCCTTCTCCAGGGCAGCTCCCAGGCTCTGGAACTCCCTCCCCCAACTGATCCGCAATTCCGTGTCCCTCACCATCTTCCAGTCCCGCCTCAAGACCCATCTCTTCACCTCTGCCTATCCTTAGCCCCACGTCCCCCTCCCTTTTCATCTGTGCATTAATTGCCTCATACTGTGTTTTGTATTGAATTCTGTCTTTACTTTGTGTACTAGTCATGTTTCTACTATTTATTTCATTCCCCTTACATGTTTTTCCTCTGCCTGCTAAATTTTTGTAAGGTGTCCTTGAGACTCTTGAAAGGCGCCCATAAACCAATACCAATATTGGTAACACTAAAATGATGCAAATGATAGGGTGGCACAGGAGGACATTTTGTGTTTACCTCTGAGATGTGATGGCAGCCTTTGAGATAAAGCAGCGCAGGGCCTGTTTCCGCGCTAACCCAAACTAAACTAAAAACAAAAAGGCTGTGCTGTTGAAAATAAACATAATCAACATCATGATACGATAGGATAGAACTTCTGCCCACAGTCATAAAACACAAACTACATGAAATTAAAGTGATGAGTGGAAAGGATTGGGGATGTGCAAAGATTGAGGGGAGGGGGAAGGGGAGGCAGTCTAACCCACGACAGAAGGGGGAGGAGTTGTATAGTTTGACAGCCACAGGGAAGAAGGATCTCCTGTGGCGTTCTGTGATGCATCTTGGTGGAAGCAGTCTGTTGCTGAAGGTGCTCCTCAGGTTGACCAGTGTGTCACGGAGGGGGTGAGCTGTATTGTCCAGGATGCCTCGCAGTTTGAGGAGCATCCTCCCCTCCAAGACCAACCTCACCATGAATCCAACTCCGCCCCCAGGACGGAGCCAGCCTTCCTGATGAGTTTGTTGATCCTGTTGGTGTCCGCAGCCTTCGCCCTGCTGCCCCGGCACACGGCAGCAAAGAAGATGGCGCTGGCTACCGCCGATTGGTAGAACATCTGCAGCATCTCACTGCAGATGTTGAAGGAGCGGAGCCTTCTCAAAAAGTACAGCCGGCTTTCCCTTCTTGTACGTTCCTGGACCAGTCCAGTTTACTGTCCAGGTACACTCCAAGGTATTTGTACTCCCAGGTAAACTGCGCATCCACACCATTGATGGAGACAGGGGACAGGGGTGTTCCTCTCCTCCTAAAGTCCACCACCAACTCTTTAGTCTTGTCGTTGTTGAGCTGCAGTTGATTCGGCCCACACCACTCAACAAAAGTCGTTGACTACACCTCTGTATTCAGCTTCCCTCCCCTCACCGATGCAGCCCTCAATTACAGAGTCATCCGAAAACTTCTGCAGGTGGCAGGAGGCGGAGTTATATCTGAAGTCTGGTTGCAAGAGTCCATATGCAAGAGTCACCAGGTCTTGGCACCATTTCATCATTCGCGTTGTCTGAGGGAATGTCTTTATGTTACCACCTTTCAATTGCCATCGTTGGTATACAAGATCTCTGTGTACAAGGTCATGAGAGGAGTAGATAGGATAAATTCTGACTGGTTAGCACACAACTCGGTGACAATAAACTCAATTGATACACGGAGACTTTTACCCACAGTGGGGGATTCAAGAGCCAGAGGACAGAGGTTTAAGGTGAGAGGGGAAAGATTTAATAGGACCCTGAGGGGGAAATTTTTCTTTAACAGAAACGGTCTTAGATACATGGAATAAGTTGTTGGAGGAGGTAGTTGAGGCAGATACGACAGCAACGTTTAAGAAACATTTAAGGGCCTGTCCCACTTGGCCATCATTTGCTCGTCACGCAGATGGCGCGTGAAGATTTTGTACATCACAAAATCCTGGGACACCGCGTGTCACTGCCTATGTCATCACACACCATGCGCGCGTAATGCGCACCATGCGCGCATCACGTGCGTGTCACAACGTGCGCGTCGTGACGTGTAAATGATGTGGCGTAAATTACACGCAAATGACAGCCAAGTGGGACAGGCCCTTTAGACAGGTACATGGATAGGACAGGTTTAGAGGGATGTGGGCCAAACGCAGGCAGGTGGGACTAGTGTAGATGGGGCATGTAGGTTGGCATGGGCCAACCCTAGGGACTGTGTCCACGCTGTGTTAAGATACCACACCAAGATCGTGTCGCAGCATAGAAATTCTTTCCCAGTGTACCATCCGATATTCTTTTAAATCTCTTTTTATCTATTGTATTTGAGTTTGAACTGATTGTATTTATGTGCAGTATATCCAAACTGATGGATCGCATGCAAAACAAGGCTTGTCACTGTGCCTTGCCCTGCAAAGTCGGCCTCGGAGGTCGGCTATTGGAACAGACTGTTGGATCTAAATCAATTTTGTGACGTTTTTTAAAAAAAACTCTAATATTTTAAAATTGTTAGAGAGGTTTAACATTTGGCTCAGAAAGGGATATCAACTTGAAATATAACTTTCTTTTCCTCCACAGAATGCAGATGCTGCCTGAACTGTTAGTTTAGTTTAGAGATACAGCGTGGAAACAGGCCCTTCAGCCCACCGAGTCCGCTCTGACCAGCGATCACCCATTCACTAGCACTATCATAAACACTTGGGACGATTTAAGGGCCTGTCCCACATACGTGATTTTTTTCGGTGACTTGCCGCCATCCGTCATAGTCGCAGTAGGTCGCCGAAAATGTTCAACATGTTGAAAATCCAGCGGTGGCCAGAACAAGGTACGACTCTTTGGGCGACTACTCACGACCCTACAGGCTTCACCCCGCGGCATGTCGCCAGGGTGTCGCCTGTGTGGCCGTGAGTAGTCTCCTCAGTCGCCCAAAGAGTCGTAGCGTCTTTCTGGTCGCCGCTGAATTTTCAACAAGATGAACATTTTCGGCGACCTCTGACGTGGCAGTTGCCGAAAAAGTCGCGTAAGTGGGACAGGCCCTTTACAGAGGCCAATTGACCTATGAACCTGCATGTCTTGGGAGTGTGGGAGGAGACTGGAGCGCCCGGAGAAAACCCACACAGTCACGGGGAGAATGCACAAACTCCGTGCAAACTCCACCGTCAAAGCTGAGAGTCTAGACGATGGCAGGGGAGAGAACTTCCAAGAGATCAACGGAGGACACAATGTTGAAACCGCCACCGAGAAACCAGGCCCTGCCATTCTGTGAACCTTGTAAAAGATTGTATCCATGTACAGCCTTTCCGCTGACTGGCCAGCAAGCGACAAAAGTTTTTCACTGTACCTCGGTGCATCTGAGGATGATCTCAATCTCGATAGGACTTTCATGAAACAGCGGCAGGATGATCATCAACGCTACTTTAACAACATTAAGAGGCATTAAGGCGATTTTATGCAAAGTTTCCAAATTTATTTTTCCTGCAGCGAAAATAAAAGTGTCCTCCTCAATCATTTCTCACGACCCAGTAGCCTAATTGCCACTGTTGTACTCTCAAGGTGCTCTTACACGAGAGGCTGGAGATTTATTTAGTATGTCTAATCAGGTTAACGCATGCCGTATGTGATCATTACTAAATCCCCTTGGCCACATTGTTGAAGGAGCTGCCTGAGTGGTGTCGCATGCTGTACTGATGAGTGCCCCACTGAAACCAGCATCCCAATCCTACCAAGAGGTCCCCACTGGTCTTGCTCATACACCACTCCTCTTATTCATGGTGTCAGAGAATCATACTGCATGGAAACAGGCCCAGTGACCCAACTTCTAAATGTCATTAAGTGATAGGAGCAGAATTAGGCCATTCAGCCCATCAAGTCTACTCCACCATTCTGTACCTGTACATTGACGTATAATCACCATCCCTGGATGGCTCTACATTCAATCACGGCTGATCAATCTCTCCCTCTCAACCCCATTCTCCTGCCTTCTCCCCATAACCCCTGAGACCCGTTCTAATCTAAAATCTATCTATCTCTGCCTTTAAAATATCCACTGACTTGGCCTCCACAGCCTTCTGTGGCAATGAATTCCACAGATTCACCACCCTCTGACTAAAGAAATTTCTCCTCATCTCCTTTCTAAAAGAACATCCTTTAATTCTGAGGCTATCACTAGTCCTAGACTCTCCCACTAGTGGAAACATCCTCTCCACGCCCACTCTACCCAAGCCTTTGACTATTCTAAGTAGACCATACTGATTGGTTTCATCAGGGCCTGGTTCGGTAACACGAACGTCCAGGAACGACGGAGATGACAAAAAAAAGTGGTGAACTGGTACTGACCTCCCCACCATAGAGGAATCCACAGAAGGTGCGGCATCAAAAAGGCAGCCAGCATCATCAGAGACCCCCCCACCAGCCTGGCCACGCTCTCACTTCACCCCTGCCTACAGGGAAGAAGGTACAGGAGCCTGACTACTGTAATGTTCAGGTATAGGAAGGGCTTAGCCACTGTAAATCTTCCTAGTTGAAACAAAAACAGTTAAGATAACTCTGTTGTCATCCTTCTCCCCATTGGATTGCAACCTTGTCGTGGTCGGGGAGCTTGTGTGTGTCTCAGTGACCCCTAGAGCTATGCCAGCGGGAGATTCGTCTCCTGTTAGGGTCTCCCATGCTGGACAGGTCGAAGGGTAGAGGCGAGACGAAGAGCGATCCACTGGTCCTCCAGGTTGGAGGTTGAGCACAGGGCGAACAACCCTGTCTCGTAAAACAAATATGTTACGGAAACAGCAACTGAAGGAATCAACACTGCTGGGCGTGATGGACTTCCAGGGCTATCGACAGATGCTAGGATGAATCGGAGAACCTGACAGCATCCCAAGAATAGCCCTGCACTGGACACCGGAAGGGAAAAGGAAAAGAGGTAAAACCACCTGGTGTCGAACTGTAGAGGAGGAGATGAAAACAATGGACCTGACCTGGGGTAGTGTCCAGAAGCTAGCCCAGAACAGACAGGAGTGGAGGATCTTCCCTGCTGCCCTACATGCCAGGAGGCATAATAGGCAGTAAGTAAGTAAGTAGTTATCCTTATGGGCCTGTCCCACTTAGGCGACTGCAGGACACTATGCAGTTGCCACGTGTTCGCGGGTGGTTGCCGGGGAGTCGCCTTCATGGTCGTGAGGAGTTCCCGCATTCTGGGAACTAGTCTCTCTGTGTACTAGTGTACTCTCTGTACACACATGACTGTGTGGCTAGGTTCAGCTCCAACTCAATAATTAAGTTTGCTGATGACACTGTGGTGGTTGGCCTGATCTCAGACAACGACGAGAAGGCCTACCGGGAGGAGGTGGCTGATCTAGCACTCTGGTGCCAGGATAACAGCCTCCTCTTGAACATCAAAAAAACGAAGGAGCTGATCATGGACTTTAGGAGGGCACATCATCCGAGGACGTACACTCCATTGAGGATAAATGGGGATCCTGTGGATAGGGTGAACTGTTTTAAATATCTGGGAGTCCACATCTCCGAGGATATGACATGGGCATCACACGCCTCAGCACTCGTGAGTAAGGCAAGGCAGCGCCTTTACCACCTCAGGCAATTGAGGAAATTCAGAGTGTCTCCGAGGATCCTCCAGTGCTTCTACGCAGCGGCGGTGGAAAGCATCTTGTCCGGGAACATTACCATCTGGTTTGGGAATTGCTCTGCCAAGGACAAGAAGGCTCTGCAGAGAGTAGTGCGTTCGGCCGAACGCACTATGGGAACTTCACTTGCCCCCCTGCAGGAACTATACATCAGGAGGTGCAACTCCAGAGCCAACAATATCATGAGAGACCCCTTCCACCCCTGCAACGGACTGTTCCAGCTGCTACGGTCAGGCAAACGCCTCCGTTGCCATGCGGTGAGAACGGAGAGGTTGAGAAGGAGTTTCTTCCCAGAGGCCATTCGGACTGTAAACGCCTATCTCACCAGGGACTAACTCTACTGAACGTTTTTCCTTCCATTATTTATTATGTAAAAGAATATGTGTGTTATGATTGTGTTTATAGTTTGTTTGGTTGTTTGGTTGTTTGCCTTTTGCACAAAAGTCCGCGAGCATTGCCACTTTCATTTCACTGCACATCTCGTATGTGTATGTGACAAATAAACTTGACTTGACTTGACTTGACTTGAGACAGGCCCACCGAGTCTCTGACTGGGGATGATCAGCCATGATCACATTGAAAGGCGGTGCTGGCTCGAAGGGCTGAATGGCCTACTCCTGCACCTATTGAGTCCGTACCGACCAACGACCCCCTCCTCCACCCCCACAAATCAACACTATCCTACACACACTAGTGACAACTTACAATATTACCAAGCCAATTAACCTACAAACCTGTGCGTGCAGGCAAATGGGAATAGTGTAGATGGGCTAAAAGGTTGGCATGGATGTATAGGCAGGAGGACACATTTCTGTGCTGTATGTGACTTGTGGATGAATGCTAAAAACTACAGTCTGTGAATATGATAGTTCAACATATCTTCTTAAGAAAAAGCAGTTCATGGTAAACACTTCATGGTAATTCTCACTAGAAATTAAATGTGGAGGGAGGAACTGCAGATGCTGGGTTAACATTGAAGACAAACACTAAATGCTGGAGTAACTCAGCGGGTCAGGCAGCATCTCTGGAGAGAAGGAACGGGTGACGTTTCGGGCCGAGACCCTTCTTCAGATTGTTCTCACTCCACAGGAGCCGCCTGACCTGCAGGATTTTCTGTTTTGCTTCAGCTGTTTATACTTCAAATAGAAAGACTGAGGGCGGCAAAGTGGTGCAGCTGCAGCGGTGCTGCCTTACAGTGCCAGAGTCCTGGGTTCGATCCTGACCTCGGGTGCTGTCTGTGGAGAGTTTGCACATTCTCACTGTGACCGTGTAGGTTTCCTCCAACATTCCTTCATAACAAGAGGAGTTGAGAAGAGGAGCAAAGAGGTCCTTCTGCAGTTGTACAGGGCCCTAGTGAGACCACACCTGGAGTATTGTGTTTGTAATCTCCGGAATTTATAAGGATGAGAGGATATCTTATTGAAACATATAATATTTTTAATGGTTTGGACAGGCTAGAGGCAGGAAATATGTTCCCAATGTTGGGGAAGTCCAGAACCAGGGCTGTTTAAGAATAAGGGGTAAGCCATTTAGAATGGAGATGAGGAAACACTTTTTTCAGGCAGAGAGTTGTGAATCTGTGGAATTTTCATCCTCAGAGGGTGGTGGAGGCCGGTTCTCTGGAGGCTTTCAAGAGTGTGCTAGATAGATCTCTTAAAGATAGCGGAGGGAAGGGATATGGGGAGAAGGCAGGAACGGGGTACTGATTGTGGATGATCAGCCATGATCTCAGTGAATGGCGGTGCTGGCTCGAAGGGCCGAATGGCCTACTCCTGCTACTCCTGACATCTTATGGAAACATATAGAACTACTAAGGG
Organism: Amblyraja radiata; assembly: GCF_010909765.2. Lineage (NCBI taxonomy): Eukaryota > Metazoa > Chordata > Chondrichthyes > Rajiformes > Rajidae > Amblyraja > Amblyraja radiata. The sequence continues at coordinate 110,142,261 of NC_045958.1, read as the reverse complement.
ATTGGTGATGCTGGACATGTTCCCGATGTTGGGGGAGTCCAGAACCAGGGGCCACAGTTTAAGAATAAGGGGTAGGCCATTTAGAACTGAGATGAGGAAAGAAATCTTCACACATAGAGTTGTGAATTTGTGGAATTCTCTGCCTCAGAAGGTAATGGAGGCCGATGCACTGGATGCATTCAAAAGAGAGTTTGATAGAGCTCTTAGGGTTAGCGGAATTAAGGGATATGGGGAGAAGGCAGGAACGGGGTAATGATTGTGGAATGATCAGCCATGATCTCAGTGAATGGCGGTGCTGGCTCGAAGGGCCGAATGGCCTAGTCCTGCACCTATTGTCTATTGTCTATCGGCAGGAGAATGGGGTTTAGGAGGGAGAGATCGATCAGCAATGATTTGAATGGTGGAGTAGACTTGATGGGCCGAATGGCCTAATTCTGCTACTAAAACCATTCTTGTCCGCTCAGTCTGCCTGTGTGGCCAATTTTCAGAGAAGCGTTCGGCAGGTTTACAATGCCACAGCAAATGGATTACAAGTTACACGGAAGCTGAGTCACAGGTCTCCAAGTTCAGCTCTGATCACCAGGTTACCGCACACACACATACACGTAGCTGCCATGTGTATGTCAACATTACACTTGAGTGTGATGCGGAATGATAGAATATTAATGCCGGGCAGCTGCAAACCCCACAGAGTTTAAACCAGGAAGCAAACGTTCCCTTCAGCCAAAAAAAAAATGCACCAAACACTTTAAAAAAAAGTGCCTCAAGTTACTTTACACTTTTTTTTAAATCAAAAATATTTATTCAAATATTAAAATAGTATTCACAACACACAAAAACACAGAACCCACCACCATAGTACAATGGACAATAGACAATAGGTGCAGGAGTAGGCCATTTGGCCCTTCGAGCCAGCACAGCCATTCAATGTGATCATGGCTGATCATCCCCAATCAGTACCCCGTTCCTGCCTTCTCCCCATATCCCCTGACTCCGCTATTTTTAAGAGCCCTATCTAGCTCTCTCTTGAAAGCATCCAGAGAACCTGCCTCCACCTCCATCCAGAGAACCTGCCTCCACCTCTGAGGCAGACAATTCCACAGACTCACCACTCTCTGTGAGAAAAAGTGTTTCCTCGTCTCCGTTCTAAATGGCTTACTCCTTATTCTTAAACTGTGGCCCCTGGTTCTGGACTCCCCCAACATCGGGAACATGTTTCCTGCCTCTAGCGTGTCCAAACCCTTAACAATCTTATACGTTTCAATGAGATCCATACAAGACAAACAAATGATACTAACTATATTACAATCCTTGTCCAGGATTGAATGTCTTACCTCTTGGATCGCCGCAGTCGGGCCCGGCTGAGAAAATGTGACATGGTGATGTTTGACAGCGCAGACCACAAGCTGGAGTCGGACATGGTGGTGGTGCAGACGAGAACGCTTCAGTTCACTCCGGCAACAGAGATGGCCCTTCCACGACTCAGCGGTGGCGACTCTTCCAACAAGCCTCGGGTGGCAAGCATCGCCCCGGCTTTTCCAGATCAGCCCAGCCCAAGAGCTGTGCTGCTTTTTTATTTGAACGTCTGCCCACACACAAAAAAAACCCTGGTCCAAGCCAAACAAACTTCTCTGACAACACTCGGGTGCGCTGCGCTTGGCTTTTAAAGGGGACACACTTTGCTCCTTAGGTCGACAGACACGAAATGCTGTGGAGTCACTCAGTGGGGGTCAGGCAGGCGACATCTCTCTGGAGAGAAGGGATATTATATGGTTGATGTTTTCGGGTCGAGACCCCCCGTCTTCGGGCACTTTGTTTGTTTCACTATTGCTCGTGTTATCCTGCAAGCGATCTCCCGGAGTCCAGTTACAAGCTCGTTTACAGTGGCGGAGAGAGGCCACGCTGCACTAACACAATGGCACACACATACACACACACACACATACACAGTCGGAGACACCCCCTCTCGGCGTTTGGTCACACACACACACAAGGTAAGTAAATCATCTATCCGGAGTTTACCATTCCGTGCAGTCAGGAGGGAGCCACCTGTGAACAACAGCATCTGAGGCTCAAGCAGAAGTTCACAAACTTCATCCTCATTTCTGACTGAGTTTTACAAAGACCTCAAGTTAAATAGACAAAGCTAACCCCACCCCTCCCCCCCGAAAACGCATTTCATTTCTTTCCCCTTAGGCTACTCCTGCACGCACACACCGCAAACCCTCGACTGCTTTCAGTACAACAAAGCTTGCTCTCAATGTCGGGCAGGTAAAGATAATTACAGTCGAGGAACAGGAGACCACACATCCAGCACTGGGACTCCTGGTCCAAGTACAAGCCCAGGCATGGTTATACAACACGTATCACAGAGGTCCCTCTATTATTATCCCCATGGGTATATATACATACATCTTAACACACGTTTAGCTTTTTGCTGCCAACCCTGGTCCTTCTGCAGGTAGACAAAAATGCTGGAGAAACTCAGCGGGTGAGGCAGCATCTATGGAGCGAAGGAAATAGGCGACGTTTCGGGTCGAGACCCTTCTTCAGACTGAAGAAGGTCTTCAATCCTTCTGCAATGTGCCTTGCAGCCTGTATTTTGAGTTGTGATTGGTTGATTGATTGAAACTTTGTTGTCATAAGGTCATAAGTGATAGGAGTAGAATTAGGCCATTCGGCCCATCAAGTCTGCTCCGCCATTCAATCATGGCTGATCTAACTTTCCCTCCTAACCTTCTCCCCATAACCCCTGACACCCGTACTAATCAATAATCTATCTGTCTCTGCCTCAAGTATATCCACTGACTTGGCCTCCACAGCCTTCTGGGGCAAAGAATTCCACAGATTCACCACCCACTGAGTTAAGCGTACTTGTCGTGTGTCATGTGAAGGTGAAATTCTTTGTTTTGCATCCAGTGCAGATGCTCCCCGATTTATGATGCTTCGACTTGCGATATCTCCCGACTTTACGCTGGGCAGCGGCCATGAGCCGCACGTCACTGCCGGTCACGTCATCACATTGTATTAAATGCGTTTTCAACTTCCGATATTTTCGATTTATCGGAAAGTAACACCATCATGGGTCAAGAGGCAGCTGTACGCAGGTATGCAAAGAGCCGCCACCTAAAGGGCGCCGACAATGTTGCAAAAGTGTTCAACACGGTCCCAGAGACGGACGCAAAATGCTGGAGTAACTCAGTGGGACAGTCAGCATCTCAGGAGCAAAAGGAATGGGTGACATTTCGGGTCGAGACCCTTCTTCAGATTGAGAGTCAGGGGAGAGGGGGGCACAGAGATATGGAAGGGTAAGGTGTGAAAACACAGATCAAAGGTGACTATGTTCAAGGAAAATGTACTCCCGATGGTCCCTCTTCCTTCTCCTCCCCGCCTCCGAGTCCCTCTTTATTCTCGGCGGCCCCCCGATCTTGCTGAGTCCTTCTTGTGGGTTCTTTATAGACAATCAATAGACAATAGGTGCAGGAGTAGGCCATTCGGCCCTTTGAGTGTGATCATGGCTGATCATCCCCAATCAGTACCCCGTTCCTGCCTTCTCCCCATATCGCGTGACTCCGTTATCTTTAAGAGCTCTGTCTAGCCCTCTCTTGAAAGTATCCAGAGAACCAGCCTCCACCGCCCTCTGAGGCAGAGAATTCCACAGACTCACAACACTCTGTGTGAAAAAGTTCTTCCTCATCTCCGTCTAAATGGCTTACCCCTTATTCTTAAACTGTGGCCCCTGGTTCTGGACTCCCCTAACATTGGGAACATGTTTCCTGCCTCTAGCGTGTCCAAACCCTGAATAATCTTATATGTTTCAATAAGAATCCCTCTCATCCTTCTAAGAGCATACTCCAGAGTATACAAGCCCAGCTGGTCCATTCTATCAACAAATGACAGCCCCGCCATCCCAGGAATTAACCTGGTGAACCTACTATGATGCACTCCCTCAATAATGTCCTTCCTCACATTGGGAGACCAAAACTGCACACAATACTCCAGGTGTGTTCTCACTAGAGCCCTGTACAACTGCAGAAGGGCCTCTTTTCTCTTTAAGGTGCTGAATGGGAGGTGTCAGGTTTGATGGTTTCCCACCCAATTGCAAGCTACCTACTTGTGGTTTGGGAAAAGAGGGGTGGGCTAAAAATTGGAGTTGAGCAGACATCCAAACTTCTCCTTGGAGGAGACCTAGTCAGATATATCTGAGGAGACCATGGGAAGCCAGAGAAGAAGTTGCAGGAGCCCTGACTGAGATGTAACTAAATGCTGGAGTAACTCAGCGAGTCGGGCAGCATCTGTGCAGAAAAGGAATCTATGGCATTTTGGGTCAAGATCCTTCTTCAGAAGCATTGCTATACGCTGGTGTGGTGACGGGAGACTGGAGGATGGCAGAATTCTCTTTACTTCACACAATTCCTCTCCATACTGAAAAACGCATTATTTTTATTTCTTGCACATCTGAAAATCCTATTTCACTTTAACCTTTCCATGACCGCTTCAAATTGGGATCGGATCGGATTAGAAAGTTATTTCATTGGAAGCCAACTATCCACCGGCCGTGCTGCTTTAGGTTTCACCATTGCCTTCAGGAAGAAGGTACAGGAGCCTGAAAATTGTAACGTCCAGGTTCAGGAACAGCTACTTCCCCACAGCCATCAGGCTATTAAACACGACAACAAATAAGCTATGAGCTACAACAGACTATTATTATTATTGCATTATATTTGTTTATTGAGTATGTGTGCATGTGTATATACACACACTGAACTTTTTTTTCTTTCTCCCGTTATGTACTATGTTTACATATTCTGTTGTGCTGCAGCAAGCAAGAATTTCATATGGCAGATATGACAATAAAACACTCTTGACTTGACTCTTGACTCTTGAGATTTAGATTTTCAGAAGATTGTGGACACAGCCCAGACCATCACACAAATCAACCTCCCTTCCATTGGCTCCATCTACACCTCACGCTGCCTCGGCAAGGCCAGCAGCATAAACGGGGAGCAGTCTCACCGCAGTCACTCCTTCTTCTCCCCTCTCCCATCAGACAAGATGTATAGAAGTCTGCAAAGGCGCTCCTCCAGATTCAGGGAGTTTCTTCCCAGCCGTTATCAGGCAACAAAAGCTCTTTGTTTGCATGCTAACCAGTCAATAGAAAGACTATACATGATTACAATCAAGTTGTCCACAGTGTACAGATACATGATTTAGTGCGAGATAAAGTCCAGTGAGGTTCAATTATAGATAGTCCGATGGTCTCCAATGAGATAGATTGCTAACATTCACAGTACAGCATTTGAATGGGATAACCAGATCAATAGTGAGTTTATATACCAAGGTGAAAGGATCATCATTAAAAGTATTTGAATAACTATTTAAAAATGTAAATACATCTTAAAATAATAGAGAAACATCTGAGCTGTCGTAAGACTCAATCAAAATGGAAGTATAGTTTTCCTGTACATATAGATATAGAAACATGCCCCTCCCCCCCGCCCCCCCCCCCAACCTCCCATCAAACCTGGCAGTGGCTTTTCCCCCTCCTCCTCCAATGTGTGTGGATACACAATTCACAACTTTCCCATCCCCAAGATGAACAAGATCTGAAGAAGAGTCTCGACCCAAAACGTCCTTCTATCCAGAGAATCTGCCTGAGTTACTCCAGCATTTTTATTCAGTGTAAGCCAGCATCTGCAGTTCCTTCCTACCTACACATTGACAATTTCCAACTCATTACCCTTTCAGGCTCACACCATCTCTGGCCTTTGTCCAACAATGGTGGTGGATCTGTGGAATTCATTGCAACAGAAGGCTGTGGACGCCAAGTCAATGGATATTTTTAAGGCGGAGATAGATAGATAGATTCTTGATTAGTACGGGTGTCAGGGGTTATGGGGAGAAGGCAGGAGAGTGAGGTTAGGAGGGAGAGATAGATCAGCCATGATTGAATGGTGGAGTAGACTTGATGGGCCGAATGGCTTAATTCTACTCCTATCACTTATGAACATGAACCCCCCTATCAAATAACCCCCTCTCCTGTGTTCACCTCTTATCAGCCGTGCTCTGTCCTGCCCCTCCTCTCTCCCAGCTTTCTTTCCACCCCACCCCAGTCCAATCTATCAGAAGAAGGGTCCCGATTCAATAGACAATAGGTGCAGGAGTAGGCCATTCGGCCCTTCAAGCCAGCACCGCCATTCAATGTGATCATGGGTGATCATCCACAATCAGTACCCCGTTCCTGCCTCCTCCCCATATCCGGTGGCTCCACTATCTTTGAGCCCTATCTAGCTCTCTCTTGAAAGAATCCAGAGAACCGGCCTCCACCGCCCTCTGAGGCAGAGAATTCCACAGACTCACCACTCTCTGTGTGGAGAGGAGACTCAAAATGTCACCTCTCCATGTTCTCCAGAGATGCTGCCTGTCCCGCTGAGTTACGTCAGCACTTTGTGTCTATCTTCAGTGTAAACCAGCATCTGTAGTTCCTTGTTATTATAGAAAATATTCTTCATATGTCCAGTGAAATTGGTTATAACTTATTAAGCAACAATTATACCGAATTTGTTCATGGAAGGGTAGGTTTCCTCAAATACTGCATAGTCCACAGGCAGGCTTTTTCAGGTCAGTCAGTTCACCATATTTCACTGAGTCATTTTTCGTTTAGTTCAGTTTAAGGATTTAGCTTATAGAAACATAGAAAATAGGTGCAGGAGGAGGCCATTCGGCCCTTCGAACCAGCACCGCCATTCATTGTGATCATGGCTGATCGTCCCCTATCAATAACCCATGCCTGCCTTCTCCCCATATCCCTTGACTCCACTAGCCCCTAGAGCTCTATCTAACTCTCTCTTAAATCCATCCAGTGATCTGGCCTCCACTGCCCTCTGTGGCAGGGAATTCCATAAATTCACAACTCTCTGGGTGAAAAAGTTTTTTCTCACCTCAGTCTTAAATGACCTCCCCTTTATTCTAAGATGACTCCGCTATCTTTATGTTTAGGTTAGAGATACAGTGTGGAAAAGGGCCCTTTGGCCCACTGAGTCCACAAAGATCAGCGATCACCCAGACACTGGTTCTATCCTACACACCAGGGACATTTTACACATGTCATGCAACCTACAAACCTGTACGTCAGGTTTGGAGTGTGGGAGGAAACCAAAGCACCCGGAGAAAACCCACCAGGTCACGTTGGAAACGTACAAACTCCGTACAGGCATGAGAGGAATAGAACGGGTAGATGCACAGCCTCTTGCCCAGAGTCGGGGAATCGAGGATCAGAGGACATAGGTTCAAGGTGAAGGGGAAAAGATTTAATAGGAATCCGAGGGGTAACTTTTGGAACGAGCTGCCAGAGGAGGTAGTTGAGGCAGGGACTAGTCAAGAGTCAGTTCAGGACTGTTTTATTGTCATATGTCCTGGATGGGACATTACTTGCTGCACCATAACAGAATATGTGACTATGTAAACATTGTATATAATGGGAAAAAAGAAAAAGCATGGATAGGACAGGTTTGGAGGGATAAGGGCCAAACGCAGCAAGTGAGACTAGTGTAGCTGGGACATTGTTGGCCGGGGTGGGCAAGTTGGGCCGAAGGGCCTGTTTCCACACTGTATCACTCTATGACTCTATGACCCGTAGTCAAGATGGAACCCGGGCCTCTGGTGCTGTAAAGCAGCAACTCTACCGCAGTGAATTAAACATCTACAGTAGTAGGGATGACGGATAATTGGCATTCAATAAAATAACTTTCTAATCCGATCCAATCCCAATTTGAAGCGGTCTTCAGCACTAATATGCTGTACTTTGCACCAAAACCATAACTGTGGAATTACATTCTGAGTTTTTCCAAATGTTTGTTTTACTTTTGAAAATGAAAACTTGTCAATGTTCTGCTGGATGTTGCTGCAACAAAAAATAATAAAATTCCAATCCAAAAGCAAGAACGAAATTACTCTGCAGACAATGATGATAGACCTTCATCAACTGAGTCAGTGGGGTCAAGGAAAGAGCGTTCACGTCGCGGCCCTGTTTCAACCAATCTTTCCACCACCACGCACAAGAAGCACAAGAAGCGCAAGACAGACACCATTGTACAGATGCCGAGAAGTGTGTTCAGCTCTGGCTGAACAACTTCTAATCTTGTGTGTGGACTCGATAAGAAGAAGAAGAACTGAGTCAGTCTGTTTAGTAATTCAAAGCACCCAGGCAATTATATTGCAATTGGATCATATCTTTCATCTTGTTCTGTTATTATAGTTTTAGCCCGTTTTAAACTCAGTTCCACACTTTCTACTGCTGGAGCTGAACCCCAACGTTCAAGTAAGGGTGGTTCAGTGGCGCAGCGGTAGAGTTGCTGCCTTAGAGCACCAGAGATCTGGGTTTGATCCTGCATACGGGTGCTGTCTGTGCCGAGTTTGTACGTTCTATAGCCTGAGAGGTTGAGCAGCCTAGGATTTTATTCCTTCGAGTGCAGGAGGTTAAAGGGTGATCTTATAGACGTGCATAGAATAATGGGAGAATAGATAAGATGAATACACCTAATGAAGGGGAGTGAAGACCAGGTTTAAGGTGAGATGATCATATTGAATGGCGGTGCAGGCTCGAAGGGCCGAATGGCCTACTCCTGCACCTATTTTCTATGTTTCTATGTTTCTATGAGAGGAAGTTTGTACGTTCTCCCCGTGACCTGCGTGTGTTTTTTTTCTCCGGGATCTCCGGTTTCCTCCCACACTCCAAAGAGGTACAGGCTTGTAGGCCGATTGGCTTGATGTAAATGTAAATTGTCCCTCATGTGTGTAGGATAGTGTTGGTGTGCTGGGATCACTGGTCAGCACGGGCTCGGTGGGCCGAAGGGCCTGTTTCCGTGCTGTAGCTCTAAAAGTAAACTGAAGTGACCCACCCTCTTGTTAATGGAGCTGCAGGCCAGCACGAACAGCATCCCTGGAGGCAAATGGACTCAGGATACCTTTGGGTCAGTATGCCCTCTTCAGACTGAAGGGTCCCACCTGAACCATCATGTTCATAAGATATAAGCAGAATTAGGCCACTCGGCCCATCAAGCCTATTTTCTATGTTTCTATGTCTGTGTTTCTATATCTGTGTTTCTAAATCTTCCTTATTTAAAACGGATGACTTGCTTAATGACTTGGGGGAGGGCACGGTGGCGCAGCTGGTAGAGCTGATGCCTCACTGTGCCAGAGACCCAGATTCGATTCTGCTCTCCGTTGCTGTCTGTGTGGAGTTTGCACGTTTTCCCTGTTTCCCCCAGGTGCTCGTGGTTTCCTCCCCACACCCCAAAGACGTGCGGGCTTGTAGGTCAGTTGGGCCTCTTTATTAATTGTCCCTAGTGTGTAGGGAGTGGATTAGAAAGTGGATGAGGTAGAACCAGTGTGAACGGGTGATCGACGGTCGGCATGGACTGGGTGGGCCAAAGGGCCTGTTTCCGTGCTGTATCTTTTAATCAATCAACCAAGTGGGCACAAGGGGTGAAAAGGTCACGTCATATCCCATTAGGGCCGAAGGGCCTGTTTCCGTGCTATGAAAACAGCAGGAATCAACGAGGGGGAGCAGTGAAAGAGGGGTTTCTCTGAACTTCTGTCATCAGGTCATAAGGGGTAGTAGTAGAATTAGGCCATTCGGCCCATCACGTCTATTCCGCCATTCAATCATGGCTGATCTATCTCTCTCTCAACCCCATTCTCCTGCCTTCACCCCGTAACCTCTGACACCCTTACTAATCAAGATATTGCCTGACCTGCTGAGTAACTAGGTGGTTTATGATATTTCGTGTAAAGTGTATTTCCTGCGTCTTCCAAAAGTGAAGGAACAAAATGAGGAAAGCGACGATGAGATAGTTTATGTACGTCATTTCGAAAACCTCAAAAGCCAAATAAAACATGTTGCAAGCTCATAACACTCTGTGGGGCTGTATTAATTATCAGTAGTTTATAACACAGAGAAATGGCTTTGTTTTTAACACTAAATATGCAGCAGTCAAAATACATACACATATTCCTTTAGACCTTAGAGGTACAGCATGGAGACAGGCCCTTCGGCCCACCAAGTCCGCACCGACCAGCAATAGCACTATCCTACACACACTAGGGACAATTTACAATTTTACTGAAAACAATTCGCCAACAAACCTGTACGTCTTTGGAGTGTGGGAGGAAACTGGGGCACTCGGAGAAAACCCCAGCAGTCACAGGGAGAATGTACAAACTCTGTACAGACAGCACCCGTAGTCAGGATCGAACTCAGGTCTCTGTCACTCTAAGGCAGCATCTCAACCGCTGTGCCACCCTGCAGCCCTAAATGGAATTCCGATCCTTTGGAAAGGAACAGCTCCATCCAAGACCATCACGCAAGAAATTGGACGCAGCCCAGACCATCACACAAATCAACCTCCCTTCCATTGGCTCCATCTGCACCTCGGCAAGGCCAGCAGCAGAATCAAGGATGGGTCGCACCCCGGTCACTCCCTCTTCTCTCCTCTCCCATCGGGAAAAAGGTACAGAAGTGTGAAAACGTACACCTCCAGATTCAGGGACAGTTTCTTCCCAGCTGTTATCAGGGAACTGAACCATCCTACCACAACCAGAGAGCAGTCCTGAACTACTATTGACCTCACGGACTGTCTTTGATCAGACTTTACTGGCTTTACCTTGCACTAAATGTTATTCCCTTATCTTACGTATATAAATGAAACCCATGCCTCACGCCACTTATTAGGCTTTCAATGTTCAGAGGGCTGAAATTAATTTAGTTACATCTGGCTTCTTACTGGGAACGTCTACTGTGATCATCACACTCATGGAAATATTGCAAAGGGCTGTTTCTAAAAACAGATGAGATCCCATTTTGGGACAAATAATAAAATGGCAATCATACAATATATTAATCGAAAATATCTGCTCCACTGCGAAATCTCTTCAAGGTGTGCCTACTTTAAAGTTGTTCTCCTCCTCTCTCCGACAGAATTAAAGGACATTCTTTTAGGAAAGAGACGAGGAGGGTGATGAATCTGTGGAATTCTTTGCCACAGAAGGCTGTGGAGGCCAAGAAGTGGATATTTCTAACGCAGAGATAGATAGATTCCTGATTAGTACGGGTGTCAGAGGTTATGGGGAGAAGGCAGGAGAATGGGGTTGAGAGAGAAAGATAGATCAGCCATGATTGAATGGCGGAATAGACGTGATGGGCTGAATGGCCTAATTCTACTACTACCCCTTATGACCTGATGACAGAAGTTCAGCGAAACCCTCTTTCACTGCTCCCTCTCTGTGATTCCTGCTGTTTTCACAGCAGGGAAACAGGCCCTTCGGCCCTAATGGGATATGACGTGACCTTTTCACCCCTTGTGCCCACTTGGTTGATTGATTAAAAGATACAGCACGGAAACAGGCCCTTTGGCCCACCCAGTCCATGCCGACCGTCGATCATCCGTTCACAATGGTTCTACCTTATCCACTTTCTAATCCACTCCCTACACACTAGGGACGATTAATAAAGAGGCCCAACTGGCCTACAAGCCCGCACGTCTTTGGGGTGTGTGAGAGCACCTGGAGGAAACAGGGAGAACGTGCAAACTCCACACAGACAGCAACGGAGATCGGAATTGAATCTGGGTTTCTAGTGCTGTGAGGGATCAGCTCTACCAGCTGCGCCACCGTGCCCTTCCCCAAGTCATTCAGCAAATCATCCGTTTTAAATAACGAAGATTTTGAAACACAGACATAGAAACATAGAAAATAGGTAACAGGAAATGGTCATTCGAGCCATTCAATATGATCATGGCTGATCGCGCAAAATCAGTATCCCGTTCCTGCTTTCTCCCCATATCCAGGCCTTATCAGAGGGGGGGCAACGTGCCATTTGGCATGGGCCTCATGCCTGTTGCTTCAACGGGATCTTAGTTTGGGGGCCTCTAAAGTTGGCCTGGGCCTCAGATCATCTATGAGAGGGCCTGCCCATTTCCCTTGATTCCGTTAGCCCTGAGAGCTATATCTAACTCTTGTGATAAGAGGGGATCTTATTGAAACATATAAGATTGTTAAGGGTTTGGACGCGCTAGAGGCAGGAAACATGTTCCCGATGTTGGGGGAGTCCAGAACCAGGGGCCACAGTTTAAGAATAAGGGGTAAGCCATTTAGAACGGAGACGAGGAAACAATTTTTCTCACAGAGTGTTCTGAGTCTGTGGAATTCTCTGCTTCAGAGGGTGGTGGAGGCAGGATCCCTGGATACTTTCAAGAGAGAGCTAGATAGGGCTCTTAAAGATTGTGGAGTCTGGGGATATGGAGAGAAGGCAGGAACGGGGTACAGATTGGGGATGATCAGCCATGATCACATTGAATGACTCGAAGGGCCAAATGGCCTACTCCTGCACCTATTGTCTATTGTCTATAAGAGCTATGCCGAGAGAGACTCAAAAAGGCGAGCGACATGCATTTACACCAGCATTTTGTGTCTATCCTCCAGTACTTTGGTTCATTCCAGATTCCAGCATCTGCTAGCTTTGTCTACTGGCTGATGTTATTCACGATATTCCCTTAATCATGTATCTATACACGGTAAATGGCTCAATTGTAATCATGTATTGTCTTTCCGCTGACTGGATAGCGCGCAACAAAAGCTTTTCACTGTACATTGGTGCACGTGACAATAAACTAAACAACACACAGCAAAGTTGCCTGCCCTACTGGTAGACAAAAATGCTGGTGACACTCAGCGGGTGAGGCAGAATCTATGGAGCGAAGGAATAGATGCTGTTTTGGGTCGAGACCCTTCTTCAGGCTTTCTCTCTTAAACACGGCCTGTCCTGCTGAATTACTCCAGCATTTTGTGTCTAACAACAACAAAAATCTGCGTAAGTGTCAGACGGAGCAAGGAAGGTCTCAGAGCCCCGTCACTATTTATTTTTCAATCAGCAGCAATAATAAGACAAATGAATCCTATACTTCATTGCTGGTGGTGAGGCCGTGTGGAGAAATCTGCTGCTGTGTTTACTCTGTATTCAAATAGTCTTTACTTCAATATAAATAGTTTTGAAATGTTAAATCTATCTCACAGAAATCATCTTGGTTTATGAAGTTAAACACTGCCTGAAAGTGGAAGGATATAATGATTGCCAAATGTATTCTAAAGCAGTTTACCGTCCACAGAATTACTTACTTAGCAAAGGAGACGTCTTCATAAGGAGGGACTATCAATCGGATGACTAGGGCGCAAAAGCAGAACTGGGACAGCAAGAAAACATCTCGCTCTGCACTTTAACAGAAATTAAACCCAATTTAGGAGAGAGAAGCAGGGGAGAGCAGGGAGGGGGGAGAGGGGTAGGGGGAGGGGAACGGGGGCAGGGGCAGGGGAAGACGGTGGGAGGAGGAAGAGGGAGGGGGAGAGTGGAGGGGATGGGGAGAGGGGGAGGGGGAGGGCAGGGGGGAGGGGGAGAGCGGGAGAGAGTGAGGGAGGGAGGGATGGGGAGAGGGGGAGGGGGTGAGGGGGAGGGGTAGAGGGGGAGGGAGTGAGGGGTGAGGAGGAGCGGAGAGGGGAGGGGGAGGAGGAGGGGGGTGGGGAAAGGGAGAAGTGGAAGGGGGAGAGGGGGAGAAGAGGGGAGGTGGGGAGAATTCATGTCTATAAGTTCTAGGAGCAGAATTAGGCCATTCGGCCTACTCCCCAATTCAATCATGACATCTATCTCTCCCTCTTTCCCATTCTCCTGCCTTCTCTGGGTGCTCTGGTTTCCTCCCACACTCCAAAGCCGTGCAGGTTTGTAGGTTAATTGGTTATGGTAAAATTGTAAATTGTCCCTTGTGGGTGTGGGACAGCGTTAGTGTGCGGGGGGATCGCTGGTTCGCCGCGGACTCGGTGGGCCGAAGGGCCTGTTTCCACACTGTATCTCTAAACTAAATAAAACTACAAGTACAATCCCCGGTTCAGTAGAGAATGCACAGAAACAGCCCAGTGAGTTTATATACAAGAGTGGCCAGGTTTGGGGCACCGTTCCCCAGTCCCCGCTGTAGCTGCCGCAAAGGCCCATTGCAGCCCTCACCTCCGTCCAGATCGTCCCGTGAACCGTTGTCCCTCTCCTCGCCCGGCCCCCTCCAGCCCTCGTGGCCCAGGGATTGCCCCCCCACCCCGCAGCTGACCTTGAGGAAGTAATGTTGTAATCTATCTCCTTGCTTATTCTGAGAAAGTAAATGCACCATGTCCACACACACACACACACATACAGGCGGTGCGTGCTACACTGAAAGACGAAGAGTCTAACTGGTTCTGTGCGCAGAGACCCTGGGGAAACTGCCGGTGCCCATCACAATAGTATTTCCTGGATTAAAAAGAAAAGAGGAATGAATCAAGCAAGGTACAACTTGAAGGGGGGGGGGGGGGGGGGGGAGGGGCTTTTCCTTATCCTTTCCTCAACTCTCATTCCCATTTAATTCCTGAACCTATCATTTAATTAAGGATGCAAACTGCAGCCAATGATTCCTGGAATCATTCTCGTAAACCTCCTTTGGACCTTCTCCATTTAAAAGGACATTTGGACGGAGATATGGATGGGCAAAGTTTAGAAGCGTACGGGCCAAACACAGGGAGGTGGGATTCGTGTAGACGTTGTTAGTTGATTGGGATAGGGAAGAGTTGGGCCGGAAGAGCCTGTGTTTCCATGCTGTATCATTCTATGACCCTCCTGTAATAGATTCCCAATGAACAGATTGCTGGTGGGGAACCAACCCAGAAGGTCTCGATAGAGCTCTTAAAGATAGCGGAGTCAGGGGATATGGGGGGAAGGCGGGAACGGGGTACTGATTGTGGATGATCAGCCATGATCACAGTGAATGGCGGTGCTGGCTCGAAGGGCCACACTCCTGCACCTATCGCCTAAGTGCCATTAGGACTAGCTTCTACAAGCATAATCCATACTATGTTTGAGTAAAGCAGGGTTGCAAACTGTAAAATTACTACAACAGGGGTTCCCAACCTTTTTCGTCCCGTTTACCCCAGGCAACTTTAATAGCACACGACAATGTAATTTCACTTATTTCTGAACAACTAATGATGAACAGATACCGGTATACCAGAACCAAACACAGTCAGTCAATGAGAAACAAATATGTACAGATTTACCCCTGTTTGGGAACCCTTGTACTAGAACATCTTGTCGCTGTATGTCGTTGTCATACAGTGTACATACACTGTATGTACTTGCCACTCTATGTCATGTTGTCACTTGCAGGTGGAGCACCAAGACAAATTCCTTGTATGTGAATACTTGGCCAATAAACTTATTCATTCATTCATTCAAAACATCTATTACCGAAGCTCAGTCAAGAAAAGCCTGAAATTTTCTTCTGCTTTGGCATTTCCAAAGGTTAGGCAATATTTCATCCAGCTGAGCAGTCTGGCCGTGCAGTTCTATGGGATCTATCTGCTGAGGTTAATTACTAAATAGTGATTTTGTGCTGCTTCATCCTCCGACTGTGCTGTTGACAGGTTGCCGGCCAGTTGCTATGGTTGCTGAGAGGGGAATGTTGCACGAAGAGGGGGGAGGGTTCGTAAAATGCCTCGTGGGGTTGTTTGTGAAATTGAAGTGTTGTCTGTGCCTGCCTGCCTGCCAGTGAACTAATTGCTTCCAAAAAGATGTTCACCGTGCCTTGTAGATTGTGTATATTCTGCCTTTCCTTTAAAGCGCAAAAATAGAAATGACAGTAGTCCATCTGACTGTGGCGAATAGTCATGACCGAGGGGGGCCTACTTAGAAATGCCTTTCTCAACCATGGATGGAAATGATTGTTCTTTAGCTTTTCATCCATAACTTGATGCAGTTATTTCAACGATGGATTTTTCATAACAGGGAAAAAGCAACCATTAGGATCGCTGGCTGCTCTCACTAATGATCATTGGGGACATCAGATCTTGCTTAAAACACAAGGTCATTTTAGACAAAGAGCAACCATGGGAAGATAAAGTTGCTTAAGGTGCGCAGTACTTTAAGCTGCAGATACGATCGTGGCATTTAAGAGGCACTTAGACAGGCATGTGGATATGGATGGGAATGGAGGGAGAGTGGGAGAGATAGGTTTATAGGAGGTGCAAAGGGAAAAAAAGTGCTGGAGTAACTCAGCAGATCATGCGGCATCTCTAGAGAACACAGATCAATTATGTTTTTGGTTGAGACCCGTCCCCGGTCTCTGAACATCACCAATTCAGTTCCCCACAGATGCTGCCTGACCCGCTGAGTTATTCCAGCATATCAAAGTCAAAGTCAAAGTATCCTTTATTGTCATTCAGACCTTTCGGTCTGAACAAAAATTTAGTTCCTTGCAGTCATACATATAATAAAAATAACAAAAATACACAATAAAGACAAATTTAACATCCACCACAGTGAGTTCACCAGGCACATCCTCACTGTGATGGAAGGCAAAAGTCTTAAAGTCTTTGTCTCTTCCCTCCTTGTTCTCCCTCTGCGCTGAGGCGATCCAGGCCTCTGATGTTGTGACCCCGCCGGGTGATAGTAAGTAAGTCGTCCACGGCGAATCGCGCTCTCGCGAAGGGCAGTCAAAAAGCCGCGGGAACGGGGAGGCTCGAAGCTGCGCTCTCAAGTCAGGGACGAACGAAGCTGTTGTTGCGGGAGCTCCGGAAAAACAGTTCACAACCTGGACCTTCGCGAGCTCCCGACGATGTAATCCACTGGGCCCGCGGCCGAGCCTCCGAAGTCGGGTCATCGCCGCCGGAACGCCGCCACAGCCCCGAAGTCAGGTCGTCGCCGGAACGCGAGAACGCCGCCACAGCCCCGAAGTCAGGTCGTCGCCGGAACGCGAGAACGCCGCCACAGCCCCGAAGTCAGGCCGCCACCGGAAGATGCACCACAGGCCCCGAAGTGGCCGCCGCGCCCGGAACCAACACAGCCCAAAGTCGGCCGCCGCGCGGAACGCGCACGCCGAGGTCGGGCCACCGCTGCCGGAACGGCCACAGCTCCGAAGTCGAGGCCGTCAGCTCCGCTATTAGGCCTCAGCGCAGACGGAGACGGAGACGGGGGATACGACAAGAAAAAGTCGCATCCCCCCGAAGGAAGGGACCAAAAACATGTTTCTCCCCCCCCCCCCCCCACACACACACACAATAAACTAAAATTAACTACAACAGGACAAAAGAAAACAACAAAAAAAAGAAAAAATAGACGGAGAGTCACAGCTGCTAAGGCAGCGGTGCCACTTCCGGTTTCTAGTTTCTTTTTTAAAGATTAGTTTGGCACAAACATTGTGGGCATCCCCCCACACTCCAAAGACGTACAGGTTTGTAAGTCAATTGGCTTGGTATAAATGTAAAATTATCCCTAGTGTGTGCAGGATAGTGTGGGGATCGCTGGTCGGTGCGGACTCAGTGGGCCGAAGGGCCTGTTTCCAGGCTGTATCTCTAAACTAAAAGTAAACTAAACAAATCACTACCCAAAAAAATGTGAGATTTGGAATAAAATTGACTCGTATGTAATTTATGTTGGAATGAAGAAATAACCAGAAAGTGTGAAAGAAACATCAAATGTTGTCAAATTTCTAACGACGAGATACAGAGGGCCGATTAGAACTGGTAGAGCCACTGCCTCACATCAGCAGAGACCCAGGTTCGATCCTGACCTCAGGTGCTGTCTGTGTGGAGTTTGCATGTTCTCCAAGTGGCCATGTGGGTTTCCTCCAGGTGCTCCAGCTTCCCCCCACATCCCAAAGGGTCTGCAGGCTAATTGGCTGCAGTAAATTGCCCCCTAAAGTGTAGGGAGTGGACGAGAATGCGGGTTAGCATTGAAATAGTGTGAACGGGTGATCGATGGTCATCGTGGACATGGTGGGCCGAAGGGCCAATTTCCATGCTGTATCTTTCGATCAATCGATCAATTTGGAGACGTTGTCTCCCCGTCCATGGGGTTGGCAGCCAGCACCGAATTCTCCTTTGGCGTGCATGAAAGCAATTTATTAGACTTTTCTACTAAAGGACATTTAAGTACTTTATTAGACATTTCTAAGAAAGCAAGGACTACTAATTTCAGGTAGTCCTTGCTTTCTCCCTCTTTCCCCTCCCCTTCCCAGCTCTCCCACAGCCCACTGTCTCCGCCCCTTCCTTTCTTCTTCCTGCCCCCATCAGTCTGAAGAAGGGTCTCGACCCGAAACGTCACCTATTCCTTCGCTCCATAGATGCTGCCTCACCCGCAGAGTTTCTCCAGCATTTTTGTCTACCTTCGATTTTTCCAGCACCTGCAGTTCTTTCTTAAACAAAGTAATTTATTAAGTCATTTTATCAGGAGTGACAAAGTGATCGACTGCTGATAGTTTACAGCCGAGGCCAACATTGGACATTGATGCAACAAGTTTGTAACGTGGGGTTCAATGAGAAAAGACGGCTCGTGTGACAGAAGAACACGTTACCGACTGTACTCTAGGCACCTCTCTGTACTGCAGAGGTCCCATGCAGAAATTTACAAAGCTCATCGCAGATAGTTATTAGTGGATAAAGCAGCACAACAGTCAGGTAAATTCATAAGTTCTAGGAGCAGAATTAGGCCATTCGGCCCATCAATTCTAGTCCACCATTCAATCATGGCTGATCTATCTTCCCCTTTCAACCCCATTCTCCTGCCTTCTCCCCATAACCACTGACAAATTTTGAGACCAAAACTGCACACAATAGTCCAGGTGTGGTCTCACTAGGGCCCTGTACAACTCAGAAGGACTTCTATACGCAACTCCTCTTGTTATGAAGGCCAACATGCCATTAGCTTTCTTCACTGCCTGCTGTACCTGCATGCTTACTTTCAGTGACTGATGAACAAGGACCCCCAGATCACGTTGTACTTCCCCTTTTCCCAACTTGACACCATTCAGATAATAATCAGCCTTCCTGTTTTTGCCACCAAAGTAGATAACCTCATATTTATCTACATTAAATTGCATCTGCCCACTCACCCAACCTGTCCAAGTCACCCTGCATCCTCATAGCATCAGTTCAGCTTAGTTTGTTGTCACATGTACCGAGGTACAGTGAAAAGTTTCTGTTGATTATATGAAGATACACTAGTCCCACCTCCCTGTGTTTGACCCAAATCCCTCTAAACCTATCCTATCCATGTTCCTGTCCAAATGTTTCTTAGTCAACAAAATGTGAACAATAACATTCACATTTTCACAATATAATGTGAACTTTATAGAATAAAATCTGAAATAAAAAATCTTGAATCATGAACTGTTACCATCACACTGCCAGGACGTTGTTCAAAGCCCCCATTATTGTTCCTCAGCTACGGAACTTTGCATCTTCCCAAGCTCTGACATCAATGTGACCCCAGGACACTGCTCTGAGTCCGTGTAGAAAAACAAAGTGCTGGAGATACTCAGTGGGCCAGTCCATAAGATCATAAGTGATAGGAGCAGAATTAGGCCATTCGGCCCATCATGTCTACTCCGCCAGTCAATCATGGCTGATCTATCTCTCCCCCCTAAAGGGCCTAATTCACAACTTTTTTTACTCATGGACATTTTTCATCAGGCTAGAAAAAACGCCCTGACCTACTTGATGCCACGAGTACCTATGACTAGCATCACGGCCTACCTACGATCTACCTACGACCTCGTGACGACCATGCTGCGAGTATGAGTCAAGGGCAGAGGTCGTGAATTAGGTCATGAAAATGGGACAGGCCCTTAACCCGATTCTCCTGCCTTCTCCCCATAACCACTGACACCCGTACTAATCAAGAATCTATCTATCTCTGCCTTAAAAATATCCACTGACCTGGCCTCCACAGCCCTCCGTGGCAATGAGTTCAACAGATTCAGCACCCTATATGTTATCCGCCACCGTACATAATAATAATAACAACTTAATTTGTTTAGCACTTTTCATACTATTGGATGCAACCCAAAATGCTTTCCACATAAACATAGGTCAAACCAAAAATATAATTTT
Organism: Amblyraja radiata; assembly: GCF_010909765.2. Lineage (NCBI taxonomy): Eukaryota > Metazoa > Chordata > Chondrichthyes > Rajiformes > Rajidae > Amblyraja > Amblyraja radiata. The sequence goes on along the minus strand of NC_045958.1, from coordinate 110,122,305 downwards.
AAACAGTAAGAAGAGGCAGTTAATAGCATAAAAACATAATACATAATGTACTGAACTTTTTTGTTGTTGTTGTTTAATACGGGTTTTACAGACGATGATGTTTACATATCTGTTCCCGATGCTGCAAGAAGGAATTTCATGTTCTGTTTCGGGTAACGTGACTGGAAAACACTCTTGACATTCCTACACTGGCAGGCTTGGTGTTCTTGCTCATCACTCAACAGTTCTCTCCAGCTTCACTCCCCTCCCCTTCCCCCAGCTCCATCTGTCCAGCATCCATAGACAGAGCTCTTAGGGATAGCGGAGTCAGGGGATATGGAGAGAAGACAGGGACGGGGTACGGATTGTGGATGATCAGCCATGATCACATTGAATGGCGATGCTGGCTCGAAGGGCCGAATGGACTCCTCCTGCACCTATTGTCTATTGTCTATCCTTCACCCCTCCTCAATCCTCTAACCACCCTCTAGTTTCAATCTCAACCCCCCCCCCCCCCCCCCACCCGGCCATCTCCCCTTTCACGTCGGGCAAGAGGTACAGATGTGTGAAAACGCACACCTCCAGATTCAGGGACAGTTTCTTCCCAGCTGTTATTAGGCAACTGAATCATCCTACCACAACCAGAGAGCAATCCTGAACTTCTATTTACCTCATTGGTGACCCTCGGACTATTTTTGTGCGGACTTTACTGAACTTTATTTTGAACACAACGTTATTCACGTTACTCCCTTTATCGTGTATCTGTACACTGTGGACGGCTCGATTGTAATCATGTATTGTCTTTCTGCTGACTGGATAGCACGCAGCAAACACCGGCTGGCACAGTGGCGCTGTGGTAGAGTTGCTGCCTTACAGCGCCGGAGACCTGAGTTCGTTCCTGACTATGGGTGCTGTCTGTGCAGAGTTTGTACGTTCTCCTGCGTGGGTTTTCTCCGAGATTTCCTCCCACACTCCAAAGACGTGCATGTTTGTAGGTTAATTAGGTTGGTTCTACATGTAAAATTGTCCCTAGTGTGTGTAGGGTAGTGTTAATGTACGAGGATCACTGGTCGGTGTAGACTCGATGGACCGAAGGGCCTGTTTCCGTGCTGCATCTCTACACTAAATGCTTGGTGCAGGTGAGAATAAACTAAACTGAACACAAACTCATCTGGATGTAGGGTTTCCACCCAAATGGTCAACAATTCCTCCCTCTCTCCCTCCATCCACAGATGCTGCTCGGCCCACTGATTGTTTCTTGCTGTAGATTCCAGCATCTGCAGTCACTGTTGGTTGATTCTTTACTGCCCAAACCTGACAGGAATATACAGAAAACACTGGAGTATCTCAGCGGGTCAGGCAGCATCTCTGGAGAACATGGACAAGTGACGTTTCACAAAGTGCTGGAGTAATGCCCCTGTCCCACTTAGGAAACCTGAACGGAAACCTCTGGAGACTTTGCGCCCCACCCAAGGTTTCCCTGCGGTTCGCAGAGGTTCCCGGAGGTTTTTGTCAGTCACCCTACCTGCTTCCACTACCTGCAACCTCCGGCAACCACCGGCAACCTCCGGGAACCGCACGGAAACCTTGGGTGGGGCGCAAAGTCTCCAGAGGTTTCCGTTCAGGTTTCCTAAGTGGGACATGGGCATAGCTCAGCGGGTCAGGCAGCATCTGTGGAGAACATGGATAGGTGACGTTTCACAGAGTGCTGGAGTAACTCAGCGGGTCAGGCAGCATCTCTGGAGAACATGGATAGGTGACATTTCAGGTCAGGACCCTTCTTCAGTCGCACCTGTATCCCCCTCACCTGCATCCACCTATCACTCACCATGCTTTGTCCTGCCCCTCTTCTCATCCAACCCTCGAACGGACTGAAAAAGTGCCCCAACCCGAAATGTCACCGATCCATGTTCTCCCGAGATGGTGAAGATCGACGTGGAATGCTGGACTAATTCAGCAGGTCAGCCAGCATCTCTGGGGAAAAGGAATTGGTGAAGTTTCGTTGACCCTGTCTTTAGAATATCGAGACCATCCAAAACAGGTGTCAGGGGTTACGGGGAGAGGCAGGAGAATGGGGTTAGGAGGGAGAGTTAGATCAGCCATGATTGAATGGCGGAGTAGTCTTGATGGGCCGAATGGCCTAATCCTACTCCTATTCCTTATGACCTTATGAAACGACAACCTATTCCTTTTTTCCAGAGATGCTGCCTGCCAAAGAGTAATGGGCCTGTCCCGTTTGGCGATTTTTTAGGTGACAGGTCGCCGAAAAACCAGCGACAACCTACGTCATCCAGGCAACAACCTATGACAGCACCTACGTCAGGAGAAGTCGAGCTACGCTCATTGGCGTCAAACCCACTGTCGATGAAAAATTTTCAACATGTTGAAAGTTTAGCGGCGAGCAGAAAGACGCCACGGCTTTATGTGCGACTGAGGGGACGACTCCCAGCGCCCGCCGGCGAACATGTGGCGACAAACCAGTCGCCTGTGGTTGCCTAAAGAATCGCATGTGTTACGGCCCCATTACTCCAGCTTTTTGTGTCAAACTTCATTTTAAACCCGCATCTGCAGTTCCTTCCTACGCACTTGTCCAGAGATGTTGCCTGACCCACTGAGTTACTCCAGCACTTTGTGTCTTCTCCATGCACACTGCCTGATCCACTGAGATACTCCATCGCTTTGTGCTTCTTTTTTGTTGTTGTAAATCAGCATCTGCAGTTCCTTGCGGATCCCACCAACAATTCAGGGGGACAATTAAAGATCAACAAACCCACCCCCCCTCACACACACAACATTCTAGACTTACCCTCAGCCAATGGATGAATATATAAGAATATTAAACACAGAAATTAAGGAAACAACAGTTAGTTTGCACGATATACCAAATGTATTGTGTATTCAAAGATGTACCTCAGGACAGTACCAGAGAGAATAATTTTATCTAAACTCATCTCATGGGCATTGATTAGATCCATCACCGATTCAAGGCACCATCCATTCACTTTCCATTTTTTTTAATTCAAGAGAAACAAAATAATAATCTAGCGGTTCGACGGAACATGAGACAGTTTCGAGAGGGAAGAAAACACACAGAGAGCAGACGTGGAGAAGTTCTATATAAAATGGATTGTAAAGAGATACAAGTGTGGCACGGTGATGCCGCGGCAGAGTTGCTGCCTTACAGCGCCTGAAACTCACCTGACTATGGGTGCTGTCTTTACGGATTTCTCACTGTGACCACGTAGGTTTTCTCCGGATGCTCCGGTTTTCCTCCCACGCTCCAAACACGTGCGGGTTTGTAGGATATTTGGTTTTGGTAAAATTGTAAATTTTACTTCGGAGTCACGTGAGTGACTACGTGAAGAACCCCGCCAGGACGCATGCGTGCCATATCGCTACACGCATTGCAACGAGTCACAGCAGGGGGAACGACGTTCCCCTTAGCGGCAGAATTTGAAAGCCGGGAACAGCAGGTAAGGAGACTCTGCGTTCCTTCCACTTACCTTACAGGTGGAGACATGGACCAGATCCACGAAGGCTGTGAAAAAGCTGGCGGGGGAGAACCGCGGAGTTGCGGGCAGCCAGCAGCAGCAGCCAACGGCACGCCAATCTCCCGAAATGGGAACAGCTGTGCCCGACTTCGCTCCCGCACCGGCCATGGCCGGGCGGTAGAGCGAAGCAAAAAACTAACAGAGTCGTTGACTCCGATGAGTCCGACTCTGAATAGCCGCGAGCGGCCAGTGCCCGTGCGCATTGGTGGCCGGTTAGAGCGGCTTCAGGAGCAGCCGCAAGCGGCCAGTGCCCGTGCGCATTGGAGCCGATTGGAGCGGTTGGGTGCGGGGAACAAGAGCAGCCGCGACGGCCAGTGCCCGTGAGCATTGGAGCCGGTTGGCGCGGCTGGGAGCGGGGAACAAGAGCAGCCGCGACGGCCAGTGCCCGTGAGCATTGGAGCCGGTTGGCGCGGCTGCAGGAACTGGAGCAAGAGCGACTTCAGGAGCAGCCGCGACGGCCAGTGCCCGTGAGCATTGGAGCCGGTTGGAGCGGCTGCAGGAACTGAAGCACGAGCGACTTCAGGAGCAGCCGCGACGGCCAGTGCCCGTGAGCATTGGAGCCGGTTGGAGCGGCTGCAGGAACTGGAGCAGGAGCGACTTCAGGAGCAGCCGCGACGGCCTGTGCCCGTGAGCATTGGAGCCGGTTGGAGCGGCTGCAGGAACTGAAGCAGGAGCGACTTCAGGAGCAGCCGTGACGGCCAGTGCCCGTGAGCATTGGAGCCGGTTGGAGCGGCTGCAGGAACTGGAGCAGCCGCGAGTGGCCAGTGCCCGAGAGCATTAGAGCCAGATGGAGTGGCTGTTGGAGCAAATACTCCAAAGTGACAGGCTCCGGGAGATGGAGACTAGTCACAGTGGAAGATAGTAAGTCCTACAGCAGTACCTCTTGTAGGGCTGCACAGTGTTTCTCCCTCATCAGAGGGGAGTACAGGGGGTCAATTCTGGGCTGACCCTGAAGAGGGGTGCAGGACATACCCCTAGTGCACATGGGGTGCAAGACAACCTATTGGATATGGTGTCCCAGTTTATTCAACCCGACCAAACTGGCCAAAACCTGGAACCTAAAATAGCTGCAAGTATCGACTACTTGTCATTCAACCAGCTATAAGGACAGGCATTATTGGACACCACAGCAAGACACTTACCACCAGGGAACTGCAAAACACTGAATGTTCCCAGTGTCAACCAGTGTATTTGAAAACATGTCGGAGCCTCAATCAGAGCCAGGGACTTGAAACTACAGAAAGTTCTGAAAGTCCTAACAGCGGGAATTACGGTTTTCGCCCGCACAATAAACAAAAAAGACATGACACAAGATCACCAGGATGCACTGGCTTTATTTTGCAACTACCAATACGAGTAAACAGCATTAGGAAGAAGTGCATTTCCAACCGGCTTTTAGACCACGAATTTGCAGGCCTATGACAAACCTGGAACCTCCAAACCACCAATATTACTATTTGGGACTTTCAAACGGGAACTACGAAGATAAAACCCGGTATTAAAGAACGTCGAAAAACTATTCGAGGAAAAGCTAAGTCAAGCCAACTGGTGAAGCTCAAGGCTGAACATCAAACGTCTTTTAGATGCAACCACTTCCTGGGGAAGCGCTAACCCTCAACACCGACCCAACTACAGATCCAGACACCGCGCTCACAACGTCCACGGAGGATGCCGAAAAAGTAACAAACCTACCAATAGTAACCATGGAGGTAGGTGGGTCTGGTTCCTTACGAGGTTGGTGGGAGATTACAATTCTATCTGGATGCATGGAATAAATTAACTACCGACACTTATATTTTCAGAAGTATAGGGTTATACCATAGAATTTATACAAAAACATAATCCTCCAGATCAGCATGTACCAAATCGAATGTTCATGCTTACAGGCAAAGAAAAATCAAAAGCGCATGCTGAACTACAGTGGCCATATAAAAAAGGAGTAATGGAGGAAACCCAACACGAATCACAGGAATTCGAGTCCAAAATCTTTATCATAAACAAGATGGTGGTTGCCGCATCATCATAGATTTGACTAATTTGAATACTTTCGTACTATATATTCATTACTAGATGGAAACCTTCGTTACTGCTAAGCAATTGATTTCCTAGGTTACTACATGGCAAGCATCGTTTTAAAAGATGCTTACTATACAGTACCCATTAGAGGTGACCACAGATGTTATTTAACACAATGGATCATCTGGGGTTCACCCTTAACTCAGTTCACATGTCAGTGACTTTGCCGAAAGAAAAGGTTACAGCCTTCATGGAGGCTTGCAGCAAAATCATTGACATCACAAAACCATCCATCAGACTGGTAGCAAGAATAATTGGCATTATAGTGGCTGCGTTTCCAGCCACACAAATCGAACCTTTACATTATCAAAAATTACAGAGGGCTAAAATACGAGCACTCAAAAATTATGGTCGTCATTTTGACAGACCAATGAAGCTATCAACAGAGGCCATAATGGAACTAAAATGGTGGAAAGATAACATTAGGCATTGTTCCAATCCAAACATTATCAGCTACCCGTCTATAGAACTACAAACTGATGCCAGTGCACTTGGATGGGGTGCTACCAATTCCATCTCCAGCTGTGGGGGAGATGGAATGCACAGGAGGCATCATTATTACAAACACTGCATAAACTACCTGGGAATGTTAAGTGCATTCCATGGCCTTAAGTCATACTGTTCTGGGTTATATCACCAGCATGTTAGACTACAAATTAACAACACCACCGTGGTAGCATATATCACCCATATGGGTGGAAACAAATCGACATTATGTGACAATCTGGCCAACACAATTTGGCAATAGTGTATCCAGAGAGCGATATTTGGATATCAGCTACCTACTTACCAGGTAAACTAAATTTAGTGGCAGACAACAGGTCACGCAAATTCAATGAAAACACTGAATGGATGTTGGATAAAAATGTATTTGCTGAAATTACAGCACGGTATGGAACACCAGATATCGACCTATTCGCATCCAGGCTCACACCAGCTATCGAATTATGTTCATGGGAACCAGAACCTGGGGCAGTGGCAACAGATGCATTTTCGCTGCATTGGGGAATTGTTTATTTATGCATTCCCTCCTTTCTGCCTCATCAGTCGGGTATTTAGGAAAATACAGCAAGACTCCGCGTCTGGTATTTTGATAGTACCCGATTGGCCTACTCAACCATGGGTCCCGGTGATACTCGACATGGTATTAGAACTATGCATCACCATCCATCATAGACCTAATTTACTGGTTCATCCCGCAACAAGGGGAAGTTACCCATGTCATAATTATATAAACCTATTAATTTGTAGAGTTTGAAAGCACCTCTACTACACCTGGGACTGACGGACCGAACAGTGGATATTATTTCAGCGGCCCACAGACAGTCCACCAAAAAACAGTACTTGGTGTCATCAAGAAATGGAAAGTACTGTCACAACAATAAACATCACCCACAGATCTATGAACATCCCGTCTGTTCTGGAATTCCTGGCAAGCCTCCATTACGATGAGAGGCTCAGTCATAGTGCCATCAACTGCGCCAGAAGTGCTCTGTCAACATACCTGTGGCAAGGAACAGAGCGGCATTCTGTTGGGACACACCCTGGTAACCAAACTCATGAGGGGCATTTTTAATGTTAATCCCCCAAGAACCAGGTACTCCCAAATATGGGATGTGAGCATTGTACTGACCATGTTAAGAAACTGGTCTCCAGCTACAGCTCTGTCCCTACAGAAACTGACTATGAAAACAGTCATGCTGATGGCCTTGGTCACGGCACATAGGGTCCAGTCACTACAGAAACTAAGGCTGGACAACATGACTATTTCATCTGGAAATTTAACTTTTCACATCAATGAATTAGTCAAACAAAACAGACAGGGGTCAGCAGGCCTAAAAACAGAATTCAGGGCCTACCCGACAGATGATCGTCTCTGTATTGTAACACACTTACTATTATATATGGAGTATACTAAGATCATCAGAGGGAAAGAATTGTCACTTTTAATCAGCTACAAACAGCCACTCAAAACAGTGACAGTCCAGACCATCTCTAGATGGCTAAAACAGGTCCTAATAAAGGCTGGAGTAGACACTAGCATTTTTAAATCTCACTCCACCAGGGCTGCAGCTACATCAGCAGCTATGACGTTGGATGTTCCTATGGACCAAATCCTCAAGACAGCAGGATGGTCAACGGAGAAAACTTTCCAACGATTTTATAACAAACCAGTCATTGAACCTGGAACATTTGCAGAAACAATTTTAAGTTCTGTAATATAATTTACCCCATAAATAGGGGCTATAATTTGGTGTTAATATATTTATCGTTGGGTTTTCAATATCGTATTGATGTCTAATGATGTTAACACTATTCTCCCCATAATCAAGGCAGATGTGATGCATGGACTCGTTTCCACGGCATGAAATCACAGAGCTTTAAAATCTTCACGTAGTCACTCACGTGACTCCGAAGTAAAATAGTAAGATTAAACGAGAACTTACCAGTTTGAAGTTTGATCGTTATTTTATGAGGAGTAACGTTGAGGGAATACGTGCCCTCCGCTCCCACCCTTGATCATATACTCAACTGGTATCTCTTCTCTAATCTTACTATGTTTAGTCATTACAGTTATCTGTGATTTCACACCGCTGCTTTGAAGAATGACACGCATGCGTCCTGGCGGGGTTCTTCACGTAATCCCTCAACGTTACTCCTCATAAAATAACGATCAAACTTCAAACTGGTAAGTTCTCGTTTAATCTTACTATTGTCCCTCGTGCGTGTCGGACAGTGCTAGTGTGCAGGGATCGCTGTTCAGCGCGGACACGGTGGGCCGAAGGTCCTGTTTCCGCGCTGTGTCTCTAAATTACACTTAACTAAAGTTAAGTAGACCTTTTACTCCACATTCAAATGAAGTTGAAACTACATTCCTCACAAGTGCAAATTTTTACTCGCCTTTCATTTTGCTGGGATTGTTTAGATAAGATTTAGAGATACAACGTGGAAACAGGCTCTTCGGCCCACCGAGTCTGCACAGACCAGCAATCCCCGCACACAAACGCTATCCCACACACAATAGGGACAATTTACCATTTTACCAAAGCCGATTAGCCTACAAACCTGTATGTCTTTGCAGTTCGGTTTAGTTTAGTTTAGAGATACAGCGCTGAAACAGGCCTTGCGGCCCACTGAGTCCACGCCAACCAGTGATCCCCGCACACTAACACTATCCTACACACTGGCGACCATTTTTACAGTTTCCAAGCCAATTAACCAACAAACCCGTACGTCTTTGGAGCGTGGGAGGAAACCGAAGATCTCAGAGAAAACCCACGCAGATCACGGGGAGAACGTACAAACTCCATACAGACAGCACCCGTAGTCGGGATCGAACCCGAGTCTCCGGCACTGCTTTCACTGTAAGGCAGCTACTCTACCCGATTAACCTACAAACCTGTATGTCTTTGCAGTTTAGTTTAGAGATACAGCACGGAAACAGGCCCTGTGGCCCGCCGAGCTCGCAACGACCAGCGATCGCCGCACATTAACACCACCCTACATGCAATAGAGACAGTTTACAATTTATACCAAGCCAATTAACCTACATAACTGCACGTCTTTGGAGTGTGGGAGGAAACCGAAGATCTCGGAGAAAACCCAATCAGGTCACGGGGAGAACGCAAAACTCCGTTCAGACAGCACCCGTTGTCGGGATCGAACCCGGGTCTCTGGCGCTGTAAGGAAGCAACTCTACCGCTGTGGTAGAGGTATAGATGTGGCAACTCGTCTATAGATGTTATAACTCTAATCAATTCAAATACATCTACTCAACTCGTCAAACTCTACTCAAGTATCTCCACAAACGACAACACGGTCACCAGGCTGTTTCGCCACCATGCAGTGCTTTTAAACATTAGTTAAAAACTGCATATTCTCAGCCCAGCGTGCACACAGACATTATCTTCAGTAAAGGTTTGGCAAGCAGGTCAAAGCAGCATCATCCCCCTTACCTCCAAAAGTGAAAAGCGTGCAGTGGGCTACACGGACTGCATGGACTCGTGGGGGTTGGACTCAAACTTCTTGGTGTCAGGCTGAAAGTCAAAATGTCACATCTAATCAGAAAACTGGCTGCGCATCACATCATGCATGCCGCAGCGAATAGATGGAGCACACAAAAAGGTTGCAGTAATTGACATTGTTAAAAATATTTTTCTTGCTGAGCAATGCGATGGAAATTGCAGCAGACAGTCTACGCTTATACAATGTGGGGCCCTTCGGCTCAACGTCCACGCCGGCCAACCTATCCCACCTACATAAGTCCCACCCGCATGCGTTTGGCCCGCATCCCTCCAAGCCTGTCCTATCCGTGTACTTGTCTCAATGTTTCTTAAACGTTGCGATAGTCCCTGCCTCAACTACCTCCTCTGGTGGCTCGTTCCAAACCACCATCACCCTTTGTGCGACAATGTTACCCATCAGGTTCCTATTAAATCTTTTCCCCCTCACCTCAAACCCATGTCCTCTGATTCTCGATTCCCCTACTCTGGGCAAAAGATTCTGTGCTTCAACCCGATCTATTCCTCTCATGATTTTCATGTTCATGAGTGACAGGAGCAGAAGTAGGTCATTTAGCCTATCGTGTTGGGGGAGTCCAGAACCAGGGGCCACAGTTTAAGAATAAGGAGTAAGCCATTTAGAACGGAGACGAGGAAACACTTTTTCACCCAGAGAGCTGTGAATCTGTGGAATTCTCTGCCTCAGAAGGCAGTGGAGGCCGGTTCTCTGGATGCTTTCAAGAGAGAGTTAGATAGAGCTCTTAAAGATAGCAGAATCAGGGGATATGGGGAGAAGGCAGGAACAGGGTACTGATTGGGGATGATCAGCCATGATCACATTGAATGGCGGTGCTGGCTCAAAGGGCCGAATGGCCTACTCCTGCACCTATTGTCTATTGTGTCTACTCCGCCATTCTATCATGGCTGATCTATCTCTCCCTTGTAACCTCATTCTCCTGCCTTCTCCCCGTAACCCCTGTCACCCGCATTAATCAAGAATCTGTCAACCTCTGCCTTAAAAATATACATTGACTTGTTAAATGATTTTATACATCTCAATAAGATCATCTCTCATCCTCCTGCACTGCAGGCAGCCTGCTCAACCCCTCCCTATTAGAAACATCGAAACATAGAAAAAAAGGTGCAGGAGTAGGCCATTCGGCCCTTCGAGCCAGCACCACCATTCAATACGATCATGGCTGATCATCTAAAATCAGTGCCCCGTTCCTGCTTTATCCCTCGATTCGTTTAGCCTTAAGAGCTAAATCTAACTCTCTCTTGAAAACATCATTGCTCTCTTGAAAACATATTGCTCAAGCCCTCGAGTCCTGGCAACATCCTCGTAAATCTTCTCTGCACCTTTTCCGGCTTGACAGCATCTTCCCTTATCCAAGCCACATGCCTCTCCCCTCGGGGCCACGAACAGTGTCCTCACCTCTCTATGACCTTGCTCTAACTCTTTGCCTGAGCCACTGTCTGTCTTGCTCAATTCCTTCCTTTCTGCAGTTTAGACAGTAGACAATAGGTGCAGGAGTAGGCTATTCGGCCCTTCTAGCCAGCACTGCCATTCAATGTGATCATGGCTGATCATCCACAATCAGTACCCCGTTCCTGCCTTCTCCCCATATCCCCTGACTCCGCTATCTTTATGAGCCCTATCTAGCTCTCTCTTGAAAGTATCCAGAGAACCGGCCTCCACCTCCCTCTGAGGCAGACTCACCACTCTCTGTGAGAAAAAGTGTTTCCTCGTCTCCGTTCTAAATGGCTTGCCCCATATTCTTAAAGTGTGGCCCCTGGTTCTGGACTCCCCCAACTTCGGGAACATGTTTCCTGCCTCTAGCGTGTCCAAACCCTTAACAATCCTATATGTTTCAATAAGATTCCCTCTCATCCTTCTAAACTCCAGAGTGTACAAGCCCAGCTGCTCCATTCTCTCAGCATATGACAGTCCCGCCATCCCGGGAATTAACCTTGTAAACCTAAGCTGCACTCCCTCAATAGCAAGAATGTCCTTCCTCAAATTAGGGGACCAAAACTGCACACAATACTCCAGGTGTGGTCTCACTAGGGCTCTGTACAACTGCAGAAGGACCTCTTTGCTCCTATACTCGACTCCCCTTGATATAAAGGCCAACATTGCATTCGCTTTCTTCACTGCCTGCTGTACCTGCATGCATACTTTATGTTTGGAAGGTTGAGGGGGGACCTCATTCAAACTTACAGAATAATGAAAGGCATAGATAGAGTGGATGTGAAGATTATGTTTCCACTGGTGGGAGAGTCTAGGACCAGAGGTCATAGAATCAGAATTAAAGGGCGCTCTTTTAGAAAGAAGGTGAGGAGGAACTTCTTTAGTCAGAGGGTAATTAATCTGTGGAATTCATTGCCACAGAGGTTTGTGGAGGCTGTCAGTGGATATTTTTAAGACAGATTCTGAAGATCAGAACGGGTGTCGAGGGTTATGGGGAGAAGGGAGGAAAATGGGATTAGAAGGCAGAGATCAGCCATGATTGAATGACGGAGTGGACTCGATGGGCCGAATGGCCTAATTCTATTCCTACAACTTGTGATCTCTGACTCGACGTGTCCCTCTACCCCCTACCATCTTCATTCCATAGAACTGCAGTGTGGCGCAGCGGTAGAGTTGCCGCTTTACAGCGCTTGCAGCGCTGGGGATCTGGGTTTAATCCCGACAACGGGTCTGTACGGTGTTTGTACGTTCTCCCCGTGACCTGCGTGGGTTTTCTCCATGATCTGTAGTTTCCTCCCACACTCCAAAGACGTACAGGTTTGTAGGTTAATTGGCTTGGCATAAGTGTAAATTGTCCCCAGTATGTGTCGGATGGTGTTCGTGTGCGGGCATCGCTGGTCGGTGCAGATTCGATGGGCCGAAGGGCCTGTTTCCATGCTGCATCTCTAAACTACGCTAAAATCCATCTTTGCTCTCACCATTTTTAAAAGCATCCCTAAACAAGCACCTTTTCAACAAAACTGTCAGCACTTTGGAGAGGCTGGTATGCTGGAATTTAGAAGGATGAGAGGGTATCTTATTGAAACATGTAAGATTATTAAGGGTTTGGACATGCTAGAGGCAGGAAACATGTTCCCGATGTTGGGGGAGTCCAGAACCGGGGCCAAAGTTTAAGAATAAGGGTTAAGCCATTTAAAACAGAGGTGAGGAAAAACATTTTCACACAGAGATTAGTGAGTCCGTGGAATTCTCTGCCTCAGAGGGCGGTGGAGGCCAGTTCTCTGGATACTTTCAAGAGAGAGCTAGATAGGGCTCTTGAAGATAGCAGAGTCAGGGGATATGGGGAGAAGGCAGGAACGGGGTACTGATTGGGGATGATCAGTCATGATCACATTGAATGGCGGTGCTGGCTCGAAGGGCCGAATGGCCTACTCCTGCACCTATTGTCTTTCCTCTGTATCGATTCTGGCCGGGCATTTCCACCATTTATCTTCTTCTGTACTTCTTTCCCTCCCTCAAAATCTAAGTAACACACAACACATTTGATCTCAAAGTACACACTCATACAAGTCTAACTCAGCGGGACAGGCAGGATCTCTGGAGAAGATGGATAGGCGACTTTTTGGATCAAGACCCTTCTTCAGACTGATTGCAGAAGGGAGATGAAGGCTGGGCGAGAGGTGGAGCTGGGACAAAACCTGGCGATCGATATAGGTTGATACACTTGAGGGATCTAATCCGTTGGCAGATGGTTGAACAAAGGCCAGAGTTGACGAGACAAGAAAGTATCGGAAAAGATAAAGATAGATGAGATGTGAAATGTGTAGCCAAACTAAGGAATATAGGTTACAATTAAACTAAAGGGCCTGTTTCCATGATCTATGACAATCTATAAATTGGATTTATCCTGCATTTTGAGGACAGCAAAACTAAGCAATTGTCTACTCAGTGGGTCAGGCAGCAATTCTGGAGAACCTGGATAGGTGACTTCTTCCGACTTCTGAAGAAGGCTCCCGAACTGAAACGTCTCCTATCCATATTCTCCAGAGATAATGCCTGATCCGCTGAGTTACTCCAGCACTTTTTCACTCCAGTATCTTTTTTGCTAAAGCAGCATCTTCAGTAACGGAGGCCTATTTCCTTATCATTGTTACTTTTGCAAAACCTTCCATTAATTTGTTCTATATCTCTCTATATCATCGTTCCATTTCCCTCGATTCTCAGTCTGAAGAAGGGTTTTATTGAAATATATTATTGATACATATAATCTTATTCTTAAGACATTCTTGCCATAGAGGGAGTACAGAGAAGGTTCACCAGACTGATTCCTGGGATGTCAGGACTTTCATATGAAGAAAGACTGGATAGACTCGGTTTGTACTCGCTAGAATTTAGAAGATTGAGGGGGGATCTTATAGAAACGTACAAAATTCTTAAGGGGTTGGACAGGCTAGATGCAGGAAGATTGTTCCCGATGTTGGGGAAGTCCAGAACTAGGGGTCACAGTTTAAGGATAAAGGGGAAATCTTTTAGGACCGAGATGAGGAAAACATTTTTCACACAGAGAGTGGTGAATCTGTGGAATTCTCTCCCGCAGAAGGTAGTTGAGGCCAGTTCATTGGCTATATTTAAGAGGGAGTTAGATGTGGCCCTTGTGGCTAAAGGGATCAGGGGGTATGGAGAGAAGGCAGGTACAGGATACTGAGTTGGATGATCAGCCATGATCATATTGAATGGCCGAATGGCCTACTCCTGCACCTAATTTCTATGTTTCTATGTTTCTATTGAAGCATATGTTTATTAAAGGGCCTGTCCCAATTTGCGCGTCATTTACGCGACATAATTTACGCGTCGTGGCACGCATGATGCGCATTACACGCGCAAGGTGCGTGGTGACGTAGGCAGTGACGCGCTGTCGCGCCCGGCCCCCCAGGATTTTGGGATGTAAAAATTATTCGCGCGCCATCTACGTGACTCGCAAATGATGCCCAAGTGGGACTGGCCCTTAAGGGTTTGCACACACTAGAGGCAGGAAACATGTTCCCGGTGTTGGGGAGTCCAGAACCTGGGGTCACGGTTTACGAATAAGCAGGAACTGGGTACTGATAGTAGATGATCAGCCATGATCACATTGAATGGCGGTGCTGGCTCGAAGGGCCGAATGGCCTACTCCTACACCTATTGTCTCGACCAAAAAGATCACCTTTTACTTTTCTCCCGAGATGCTGCCTGACCCCACTGTTACTCCAGCATTTTGTGTCTATCTACACTTCCTTCCACCTACAAACACAAATTGCTGTTGTGTTGCCCTGTCACCATATATCTATTTATACAGAAACGCACAAAGTAGTCAAAATGCCAGTGAAACTCAGTGGTAATAAAGAATGAAATTAAGAGTGTCAGTAAATAAAAGGCTCTATCAGTCCCATTCACTGCAGAATGAAAATAGCAATCATCCATGGAATTTAAAACCATTCACTAAATGCAAAATGTGTAATTAAAACACACTAGCTCAGATAAAGAAAAACACAGCCAGATAGAGATCAGAGCTGAACTACTATCTGCCTCATTCATGACCCTCGGACTATCCTTGATCGGATGTTGCTGGCTTTACCTTGCACTAAACCTTATTCCCTTATAAAGGTATCTATACACTGTAAATGGCTCGTTTGTAATCATGTATTGTCTTTCCGCTGACTGGATAGCACGCACCAAAAAGCTTTTCATTGTACCTCGGTACACGTGACAATAAACTAAACTGAACTGAACAGTCGCGACCATGTTCCTAGGGTGGATATGTCAAAGATTGGAGGGCAGAGGTTTAAGGAGAGAGGGGCAGAGTTTAAAGGAGATGTGCAGGGGTTTTTGTTTAATAATAATAATGGATGGGATTTATATAGCGCTTTTCTAATACTCAAGGCGCTTTACATCGCATTATTCATTCACTCCTCAGTCACACTCGGTGGTGGTAAGCTACTTCTGTAGCCACAGCTGCCCTGGGGCAGACTGACGGAAGCGTGGCTGCCAATCTGCGCCTACGGCCCCTCCGACCACCACCAATCACTCACACACATTCACACACAGGCAAAGGTGGGTGAAGTGTCTTGCCCAAGGACACAAAGGGTTTACAAAGGGTTTACAAAGGGTTGTAGCTGCCTGGAAAATCTTGCCAAGGGTGGAAGCAGGTATGATCGTAGTGATTAAGAGGCTTTTAGATAGCCACAAGAATATGCAGGGAATGAAAGGATATGGATAGAAACATAGAAAAATAGGTGCAGGTGTCGGCCATTCGGCCCTTCGAGCCAGCACCTCCATTCAACATGATCATGGCTGATCATCTAAAATCAGTACCCCGTTCCTGCTTTTTCCCCCATATCCCTTGATTCCTTTAGCCCCAAGAGCTAAATCTAACTCTCTCTTGAAAACATCCAGTGAATTGGCCTCCACTGTCTTCTGTGGCAGAGAATTCCACAGATTCACAACTCTCTGGGTGAAAACGTTTTTCCTCATCTCAGTCCTAAATGGCCTACCCCTTATTCTTAAACTGTGGCCCCAGGTTCTGGACTCCCCCATCATCGGGAACATTTTCCCTGCATCTAGCTCCTATATTCCGGAATATAGCAAAGAGGTCCTTCTGCAGTTGTACATAGCCCTAGTGAGACCACACCTGGAGTATTGTGTGCAGTTTTGGTTCCCTAATTTGAGGAAGGACATTTTTGCTATTGAGGGAGTGCAGCGTAGGTTTACAAGGTTAATTCCCGGGATGGCGGGACTGTCATCTGCTGGGAGAATGGAGCAGCTGGGCTTGTACACTCTGGAGTTTAGAAGGATGAGAGGAAATCTCATTGAAACATATAAGATTGTTAAGGGTTTGTTGGGTGAGTCCAGAACCAGGGGCCACAGTTTAAGAATAAGGAGTAAGCCATTTAGAACAGAGACGAGGAAACACTTATTCTCACAGAGAGTGGTGAGTCTGTGGAGGCAGGTTGAGTGGGTGAGTCGGCCTCAGAGGGCGGTGGAGGCAGGTTCTCTGGATGCTTTCAAACGAGAGCTAGATAGGGGTCTTAAAAATAGCGGAGTCAGGGGATATGGGGAGAAGCCAGGAATGGGGTACTGATTGGGGATGATCAGTCATGATCACATTGAATGGCGGTGCTGGCTCGAAGGGCCAAATTACCTACTCCTGCACCTATTGTCTATTGTCTGTAGCCTTTAAGAATGTTATGTTTCACAAGCAGGCAGAGGTGTTTAGTTTAACTTGGCATCATGTATGCTTGGAATTTTGGGACAGAGGGCCTGCACTCTTCTATACCTTCTATAGCATGAAGAGCTATCAGAAACACATTAAAAAGTTTGTCATCTTTGTCTCTTTATGTCTTGCTTTGCAAACCAGCATTTGCAGTTCCTTGTGTCTACATTTTACAGCTCCAGTCATTTTCAAAATGGTCAGTAGTAATCATTGTGAATCACAAGGAACCTATGAAAATGTATTGTGAGCTTTAGTGATTAGCTATTCATTATTAATTTGGCACGGTGAGTTGCTGCCTGACACCGCTTACAGTGGCAGAGACCCAGGTTCCTGGCTACCTGTCTGTACGTAGTTTGCACGTTCTCCCCGTGACCTGCGCGGGTTTTCTCCAAGACTTTGGTTTCCTCCCACACTCCAAAGACGTACAGATTTGTAGGTTAATTGGCCTTCAGTAAAGGATGTAAATTGTCCCTAGCGTGTGTAGGATAGTGTTAATATGCGGGGATCGATGGTCGGTGCGGACTCGGTGGGCCGAAGAGCCTGTTTCTGCATTGTATCTCCAAACTAAACTAAAAATAATATCACAAGACTGAGAATTTTCTCACAGAGAGAGTCATTGGCTGCTTCAATCGTGTAATGTTGCTCGTCAGGTCAGTACATTAGATACTCGGGATTCTAATTTTAAACAGGATCACGTGACAACAGGCCGCTGTTTCCAATGGAACCATTTTCCATTCAGTAGATGCTTAGTTTGGTTTAGTTTAGAGATACAACGCAGAAAAAGGCCCTTCGGCCCACCGAGTCAGCGCTGACCAGCGATCCCCGCACATTAACACTATCCCACACACACGAGGGACAATTTACAATTTCACCAAAGCCAATTAACCTACAAACCTCTACGTCTTGTGGAGTGTAGCAGGAAACTGGAGAGCCCGGAGAAAACCCACGTAGGTCACGGGGAGAACATACAAACTCCGCACAGACAGCACCCGTAGTCGAGATCGATCCTGGGTCTCTGGCAATAGCTGTCTCTGGTGTAAGGCAGTCTCTACCGCTGCACCACTGTTGAAAGGCAGTTAAATATATTCTATATTTTACCTCTTGTAAACCTCAAATCCATGGTATTAAATTAGTCATACAGAGTGGAGCCAGGCCCTTCAGCCCAACTTACCCACACTGACCAACATGCCCCATCTACACTAGTCCCACCTGCCTGCATTTAGCCCTTATCTCTCTAAACCTAACATGTCCATGTACCTGTCAACATGTTTTTTAAATGTTGCGATGATACTTTCCTCAACTACCTCCTCTGGCAGCTCGCTCCATATACCCACCACTCTTTGTGTAAAAAAAGTTGCTCCTTATGTTTCTATTAAGTCTTTCCCCCCTCACCTTAAACACATGTTGTCTGGTTCTTGATTCCTCTACTGTGGGTAAAAGATTCCATGCATTCACCCTATCTATTAACCATATAACCATATAACAATTACAATAGGAAACAGGCCATCTCGGCCCTTCTACTCTGTGCCGAACATTTATTCTCCCCTAATCCCATCTACCTGCACTCAGACCATAACCCTCCATTCCTTTCCCGTCCATATACCTATCCAATTTTTTAATTTTTTAATTTAATTTTAATTTATATATATATATACATATAAATCTATTTATTTATTTATTTATTTTTATGCGAATTCCTCTCCTGATTTTATACACCTCTATAGGATCGCCCCTCATCCTCCTGCGCTCCAAGGAATAGAATCCTAGCCCAAGATAGACACAAAAAGCTGGAGTCACTCAGCGGGTCAGACAGCATCTCTGGACAAAAGGAATAGGTGATATTTCGGGTTGTTGCTCCTACAGCAGCAGTTCATCCTTTAACTGTGCCATACACATCATTCCTTTACCCTGTATTCATCTGTACACTGTGGATGTCTCCATTGTAATCATGCATTGTCTCTGCGCTGACTGGTTAGCACGCAACAAAACCTTTTCACTGTACCTATTGCACGTGACAATAAAGTAAATAAACGAAACTAAATGAAAAATCAACAAAGCATTTGAATTTTACAACATGGGTTGAGATTTACAGGATATGGAAGAAAGAACATACTTCTTTGGAAGAAACAGCCGTCTGTGGAAGAGGCAACAGTCTAAAATTTAATAAAGTTCTTCCTGGGTTGACAGGATAGATCTCGGATCAACCATTTTTCCAGGTTCAATATTAAGATATTAATATTATGAGGTGGCACAGCGGTAGAGTTGCTACCTTACAGCCCTAGCGACCCGGGTTCGATCCTGACTACGGGTGCTGTCTGTGCGGAGTTTGTAGGTTCTCCCCGTGACCGCCTGGGTTTTCCCCGGGTGCTCTGGTTTCCTCCCGCACTCCAAAGATGGAGGTTTGTACGTTAATTGGCTTTGGTAAAAATTGTGAATTGCCCCTAGTGTGTGCGTGTGTGTGGGATATTGATAGTGTGCAGGGGTCGTTGGTCGGTGCGGACTCAGTGGGCCAAAGGGCCTGTTTCTGCGCTGTATCTCTAATCTCAACTAAAAAACTAAGCTAATCCTTTATTTAGTTTTGTTTAGTATAGCTGTGAGTTGGATGTATTCCCACAGCCTTCAACCAAAAATTGATATTTGCAGCCAAAAATGAGAAAAGGTTTTATTTTATGAAATATATATAGTTTAATTAGATTTTCAAATATATTCCTCCAATTAATTGGAATTGTAAATAATATTTCATTTGTTATTTTAGTTGTTTATCATGTAATCGTCTTCGGGATTACAATATTTTAAATTTGAGCAAACCATTAAAAAATTTAATAGCAACATATCTGCTTCATTGTATCGAACAAAATGTTGAAATACAAACTAAAAACATATCCTTAGTGATTTGGGACTTAAAAAGCAATATTTGGCATTTTCCTTTTATTTGTCCAGGTGTTAAAGATGAACTATTTAAATCATTGCAGAATATATTGTGTTTCAAAATTGTGTGCAGTTCTGGTGGCCACAATACAGGAAGGATGTGGAGATTTTGTTAAGTTCATACGTGACAGGAGCCAAATTAGGCCATTCAGCCGATCAAGCCTACTCCGCCATTCAACCATGGCTGTTCTATCTTTCCCTCCCAACCCATTCACCTGCCTTCTCCCCTTCTCGTTTTGTAAAGGATACAGAAGAACGTTACCCGAATGCTGACGATTGACACAAAGTGCTGGGGTAACTCGCTGGGTCTGGAGAGAAGAAACAGGTGACGTTTCGGGATGGAAACCTTTCTTCAGATTGAAAGTAGAGGAGGGGTAACTGGAGGTCGGAAATGGCCAGAACAAGTCGGGGCCGGCAACAGATGACCAAGGAAGAGTGGTGCCCATCATGGACTATTGTTGGCTGGGGAAGAGGTGATCATGAAGGGGCGCGGAGATGCAAAGGGTGGAATGAGCAGGTTGACTAGGGTGGGGGAGAGAGGGAATGCAGGGATTACTTGAAAATGAAAAAATAAAGATTCATACCGCTGAGTTGTAAACTGCCCAAACAAATATGAGCTGCCCAATTAACCAGAATGACCAGAATACTGCTTGGATTAGAGTATGTTAGTTGTAAGGGGAGGTTGGACAAACTTGGATAGTCTTATCTAGAGAGTTGGAAGCTGAGGGTTTAGCTTAGTTTAGTTTAGAAATACAGAGCAGAAACAGGCCCTTCGGCCCACGGGGTCCGCGCCGACCAGCGATCCCCGCACATTAACACTATCCTATGCCCACTATGGACAATGTGTTACATTTACCAAGCCGATTAACCTACATACCTGTCTGTCTTTGGCGTGATGGAGCGTGTTGATCTGATGTAATTTATAAAATTGTGAGGGTTATATACGCTTTCGTTCAAGGTGCAAATGTTAAATACTGGAGGGCATAGCTTTAAGGGTCCCAAGGAAAAAGGAAAAGAGGTCACCCCAGGAACAGCTGGAGATGAGGTGTCTAGACAGAAATGTGTGAGAGTGAACTCAACTGGGGAGATCTCGAAAGAACTGCCAACAACTGAGTGAGGTGCAGGACATTTGTCAACGGCCTATGCTCCCTCGAGGAGCAAAGGACTTAAGAAGAGAAGAAGAAGATAGCTTTAAGGATAGGGGGAGTAAATTTAAAGGAGATGTGCAAAGCAAGATTTTACACATAGAGTGATGAGTTAATGCCTGGACTGCAGTGCCAGTGGTGGTGGAAGCAGATACAAGAGTTGCATTTTGGAGCCTCCTAGACAGGTACATCAATAAGCAGGGAAGAGATGGATATGGATCACATGTAGGCAGGTCTTTAGATACAGCGTAGAAACAGGCCTTTCGACCCTGTGCCGAGTCTGTGCCGACCAGCGATCACTCGTTAAGTAGCACTCTGCTACACACTAGGGAGACCTTAGAGAAACCTGGCCTTCTTTGGGATGGGGGAGGAAACTGGAGAACCCGGAGAAAACGCACGCAGCCACAGGGAGAATGTACAAATTCCGTACAGACAGCACCCGTAGTCAGGATGGAACCCGGGTCTCTGGCGCTGTGAGGCCGCAACTCTACCACTGCTCCACTGGGCTGCCCCAGAAATGATTAGTTTAATTTGGCATCTTGTTCGACAAAGTCTTTGTGGGCCAAAGGGCTTGTTTCTGTGCAGTACTGTTCTATGTTCATGTAATACTTTCTAAGATTTAACATTGTTATGTAAAGGTTTTGAAACTATAATTCTAGATCTTTTTTTTTCCAGACTGGCTCTGAACAATGCAAAATTGTGGGACTCAATGAAAGACATCACTGAATGATTGTGAGTTATTACAATAATGTTCTAGGGACTAGGGGCAGCGCGGTGGTGCAGCGGTAGAGTTGCAGCCTTACAGCGCCAGAGACCCAGGTTCGATCCTGACTACGGGTGCTGTCTGTACGGAGTTTACAAGTTCTCCCCGTGACCAGCATGGGTTTTCTCCGGTTTCCTCCCACACTCCAAAGAGATTTGTGAATCTGTGGAATTCTCTGCCACAGAACGCAGTGGAGGCCAATTCACTGGATGTTTTCAAGAGAGAGTTAGATTTAGCTCTTGGGGCTAATGGAATCAAGGGATATGCGAAAAAGGCAGGAACGGGGTACTGATTTTGGATGATCAGCCATGATCATATTGTATGGCGGTGCTGGCTCGAAGGGCCGAATGACCAACTCCTGCACCTATTTTCTATGTTTCTATCTTTCCGAGATCTTCGGTTTCCTCCCACACTCCAAAGGCGTACAGTTTTGTACGTTAATTGGTTTGGTATAATTGTAAATTGTCCCTAGTGTGTGTAGGATACTGTTAATGTGTGGGGATCGCTGGTTGGCACAGACTCGATGGGCTGAAGGGCCTGTTTCCGCGCTGTATCTCTGAACTAAACTAAAACTAAAGAAGAGGATTGCTAATTTACAGATTAAGATGTGATTAGACGCATTAAACAGTTATCGAAAAGTCTCCCTTCCCTATTTAAGAAAGCTTCGTCAGACTTGAAGCTTATCCAGCGATTATGCTTTGAATTATTCCTGAGAAATGAAAGTAACCAGAACTTTTACAAAATTCTATTCACAAATAATAATTGGATGCCTGCATCACCCGCAGAATGTGGAAGATGAAGGTATTGAGACAGGTATGTGGGAGCCAGGAAAATTAACATCATCAGTATTATGAACAGAATGCAGAATAGATTAACTAATTCAATGTCTGAAAATCTTAAGTCAATAACATGCAGCGCTGGCAGATAGGCAATGTACTGACATAAAGCTAATTAGTTTCATATCTTCGTATTTCAGGATGAGATTCTATTTAACAGTTTTGTTCCTGGTTCATACAATCATTTAATGACTTTTAATGTCCTAGCAAGTACTATCGCAAAGGTTTAAGAAACAATTAGACAGGTGTGTGTATAGGACAGTTTTGAGGGACATGGGCCCAACGCAGGCAGGTGGGACTAGAGAAGGTTCACCAGACTGATTCCTGGGATGTCAGGACTGTCTTATGAAGAAAGACTGGATAGACTTGGTTTATACTCTCTAGAATTTAGGAGATTGAGAGGGGATCTTATAGAAACTTACAAAATTCTTAAGGGGTTGGACAGGCTAGATGCAGGAAGATTGCTCCCGATGTTGGGGAAGTCCAGGACAAGGGGTCACAGCTTAAGGATAAGGGGGAAATCCTTTAAAACCGAGATGAGAAGAACTTTTTTCACACAGAGAGTGGTGAATCTCTGGAACTCCCTGCCACAGAGGGTAGTCGAGGCCAGTTCATTGGCTATATTTAAGAGGGAGTTAGATGTGGCCCTTGTGGCTAAGGGGATCAGAGGGTATGGAGAGAAGGCAGGTACGGGATACTGAGTTGGATGATCAGCCATGATCATATTGAATGGCGGTGCAGGCTCGAAGGGCCGAATGGTCTACTCCTGCACCTAATTTCTATGTTTCTATGTTTCTATGTTGGTCGGTGTGGGCATGTTGGGACCGAGGGCCTATTTCCATGCTGTATGACTCCATGAACCAAGGGAATCCAAACATACGCACTGAGAAAAATGTCAAGTATTATGGATTATCTTCATATTGTGCTTTCCATATGAACTGGTCAAACATGGGGAGGGTGGGATGAGTTGCATACTGTATACTTTGACCTGAGCAAGCTGCTAACAGCACTACAGTAGGAAGATAATCATTGGGCAAGAGCACTAGTGAATTACCCCGAGCTGTTTGCCAGATCAAAGTTAATTAGTTTCTGTATTTCAACGTAACGATGCTCGACTTTTTATCAAATGCCGACGAGATAGATTTCCCAATCAATTAGCGAGAAATAGATCACCCGCCTGCCCTTGACCCATTTTCCACCATGAAAGATAGCTTAGTTTAGTTTAGTTTAGAGATACAGCGCGGAAACAGGCCCTTCGGCCCACCGAGTCCACGCCGACCAGTGATCCCCGCACACTGACTCTATCCTACACACACTTGGGACAATTTACATTTATACCAGAGCCAATTAACCTACAAACCTGTACGTCTTTGGAGTGTGGGAGGAAGCATAGCAAATAGGTGCAGGGGTAGGCCATTCGGTCCTTCGAGCCAGCACCGCCATTCAATATCATCATGGCTGATCATCCAAAATCAGTACCCCGGTTCCAGCTTTTCCCCCATATCCCTTGATTCCGTTAGCCCCATGAGTTAAATCTAACTCTCTCTTGAAAACATCCAGTGAATTGGCCTCCATTGCCTTCTGTGGCGGAGAATTCCACAGATTCACAAATCTCTGGGTGAAAATGTTTTTCCTCATCTCAGTCCAAAATGGCCTACCCCTTATTCTTAAACTGTGACCCCTGGTTCTATGGTAACCATGGATCCCTATGGTACAAAGAGTCAGGATCGAATCCGGGCCTCTGGCGCTGTAAGGCAGCAACTCTACTGCTGCACCACCGTGCCACCCGCCCAAGGAAGATGGGTCACATTTCTCTAAGTTCAACCTCCAAGTTCCTTTTCCTGATTTGAACATTAATTGAAGTTATAAAACTGACTCTGGGTTCCAGTATAGATGCCCTACATTTTATAGATTGAAAAAGTAATAATTTAATGCTAAAATACATACAATGAACCATTGTGGTCTCCACCTTTCCTTGAACATCCGACTGGCTTTGATTAGTTCTTTTCATGCCTTCCATTCACTCGTTGCTTGCACCTTTTCATATCTCTAGTTTCCCCCTCCCTGACTCGCAGTCTGAAGAAGGGTCCCGAACTGAAACATCACCCATTCCTAAGATTGACACAAAATGCTGGAGTAACTCAGCGGGACAGGCAGCATCTCTGGAAAGGAGGAATTGGTGACATTTCGGGTCAAGACTTTCTTCAGACAGAGTCAGGGGAGGGGGGGACATAGAGGTATAGAAGGGTGAGGTGTGAAAACGACAGATCAAAGTGGACGATGGTCAAGGAAAGGAAGAATGGTTCATTGGTGGCTGAGGGGAAGGTGACAATGAGGCGTGCAAACAGTCAGAGAACCAGGATGGGGTTGGGATGGAGAGAGAGGGAAAGCACGGGTTACTTGAAGTTGGAGAACCTATTCCTATCCCTTTTCTCCGCAGATGTTGCTGACCCGCTGAGTTACTCCAGCATTTTGTGTCTACCTATGGTGTAAACCAGCATCTGCAGTTCCTTCCTACACTAAATGCAAAAGGGTCATGACTGTCAATTATACAGCTC
Organism: Amblyraja radiata; assembly: GCF_010909765.2. Lineage (NCBI taxonomy): Eukaryota > Metazoa > Chordata > Chondrichthyes > Rajiformes > Rajidae > Amblyraja > Amblyraja radiata. Next base: position 110,097,248 of record NC_045958.1, on the reverse strand, counting down.
TGTTGACACACTGGCGGGCTGCATTATTACACTCCTGCAGGCAGTGAGTTCCCATTTTAACCAGGCTAACCAGGTCATTGCTTCCCCCAAAGGTTAGGAAGAAAATCAGTCCAAGAAAACCTCAAGCCCCATGGTGTCTTTTGGATTCTGTAGCTACTGCTTTCACAATTGCATTCAGTGCAAATCTGGAACGGCCAGTCGACCATAGAACCCTTGCATCCCCTCTCTCTCTCCGTCCGTCCTCCCCTCTCCCACTCTCGTCGTCATACTATTTACCCGTTTCACTGTCGCCCTGAGGAGTTTCATTGTTTGTATCCATGCGTTATCACCTAGCCCACAGCCAACAATGGACCATTGTGGGCTCCACCTTTCCCTTCATCATCATTGCTGCCATTGATTTGGCCTCTTGCATACCTTTTTCATTTTCATTTCTCTAGTTTCCCCTCTCCTCCTGACTCTCAGTCTGAAGGAGGGTCTCGACCCAAAACGTCACCCTGTTCCTTTTCTCCAGAGATGCTGCCTGTCCCGCTGAGTTACTCCAGAATTGTGTGCCTATCTTTGCTTGTTTACCCTCCTAGTTATAAAATACTGGGGAAGAAGTAAAATGGGCCGGTAAGGACCTTAAATAATTTTAAAAGCCAAAAAGTGGCCATTCTTTAACAAATGTGTACATTCCTCTTCAATGCTACAAGTTACAGTGCTCTGCATTCTCAACATTAGGCACTCAACACTATATTTGTGGCAATGGCAATTGCTGTCAGCTTTCATATCATAAGTGATAGGAGCAGAATTAGGCCATTCAGCCCATCAAGTCTACTGCGCCGTTCAATCATGGCTGATCTATCTCCCCCTCCTAACCCCATTTTCCTGCCCTCTCCCCATAACCCCTGACACCCGTACTAATCAAAAATCTATCTCTCTCTGCCTTAAAAAATATCCACTGACTTGGCCTCAACAGCCTTCCGTGGCAATGAGTTCCACAGATTCACAGCCCTCTTTCATGCATTTAACCTACAGCGTGTGGGATACAGATTATAATGTCGTGATTCTGGTTGCATATATTGCAGTCTCTTAATCTCCCAGTCTGCTTTTCATCAGCCATGCCGTGCAGCTTGTCAGATACACAGGGTACTAACTGGCAGTGATGTGAGTGACAGTGCATTCTTCATTAGCAAATAACTGCAGGGTCTATTTGATCATGGAATGAAGATACACTCATTTACCTTGTGCCGGCCGGCAAGATTTAATTTGCAGCCCCTCCCCCCCCCCCCCCTACACACACACACACACACAATGTCCCCCTTCCCCCTTTTAAACACAGAGGTGCTGATTATGCGGCTACCTGTCACCCAAGTCTGCAGAGGGGTGGCGCAGAAGAGATACAGCAATTATTCATAGCCACGGTATCTGCAGACCTCAAACCTCAGGAGTCAAATAAAGGAACCGCTATAAAGCACACTGCCGCGGAGATTTAAAAAAAAACAGGATCTCCCCCCCCCCCCCCCGTCCCCCCCCCGTCCCCCCCAAATCATTTATTAAAGAGAGATACTTACTCCAAGGTCAGCCCGGGAATCCGGAGCCGTTCCCGCTGGGGCTTCATGGCTGCTGTTTGTCAGCACTCCCTATTGTAAAACCATGACAGAAATCACTGCCACTGACAGGGAGGAAGCTTGCTAAAAAGGAACGCACTAAATCCCTCTTGGAGAGGGGGCACTCGTTTTGGGTTCTTCCACCACCGGGAGTCGCGGAGGCGAAGAGAATAACAAGGATAATGATCAGCCGACTGCATGGTGCCCAACGCAAACCATGAGGATTGAAAATCCTTTTGCAGGCAGCGAAAACAAAAAATTAAATTAGAAGGACGCACTATTGTGTTACACCAGTGACATCATTCGCTGCTGCTTCTGTGTATTAATAACAGACGGGTCACAAACACCAGCCTTCTCAAGCACAAACACTAGGTACTTAAAGCAGGCACGTTTAAAAAACCCCTCTCTCATCATCTCCACGCAGTTTCAAAATACCAAGGTGAACACATGCGATACAGTGACACGCGTGCAAAATGCCTCCTTTAACTAACCATTCAATGTATAGAATTGAACACCTACTTGCTTAAATGTAAAAAAAAAGCTTTGTGAGCCCACAGGCTTTCCCCAAACTAAATTTGACAGACTGATCGGGGGAAAACAGCTGCTGACAACCTTATACACTTACATAGATCAAATGGGTGAAATATTATCTGCCACACAGATCCTTGAAGTCAGTTCACCGTCACAATCACAATAATACTTTATTAGCCAAGTGTGTTTTGCAGCATACGAGGAATTTCATTTGCCAAGTCAGTCATGCGAATAAAAAAGCAATGGAACACACAAAATACATTTTAACATAAACATCCACCACAGTGACTCCTCCACATTCCTCACTGTGATGGAAGGCGAAGAAAAAGGTCAATCTCTTCCCTTCATGGCTCTCCATCATTGGGGGTCTCGAGCCCTCCGTTGACAGGGCGATCTTGACTTCCGTAGCCGATGGCGTTTGGGCCCTCCACATCGGGGCGATCCCAGCTCCTGCATCGGGGGGGATGTCAGCTCCCCGCGCCGGGCGATCGAACCCCCGCGTCGGGGCTGGTCGAGCCTCTGCGTCGTTGGAGCTTCCCGACTAACCTCTCCCGAGACTGCGAGCTCTCGATGTAAAGTCCGGGAGCGATCCCGGGCAAAGGATCAGCTCCGATGGTATACATCCTATCTAAAAGACAGACAGGTGGGCAGAGGGGATGGGGGTGGTTCTGTCGGTAAGGAATGAAATTCAGTCCTTTGCGAGGGGTGACATAGAATCAGATGTAGACCTAATATGGATAGAATTGAGAAAGGGTAAAAAACCCCTAATGGGAGTTATCTACAGGCCTCCAAACGTAGTCTGGATATAGGGTGCAAGTTGAATCGTGTTAAAATAGGCATGTAGTAAAGGTAATGCTACTTTTGTTATGGGAGATTTCAACATGCAGGTAGACTGGGAAAATATAGTTGGTACTGGACCCCAAGAAGGAGTTTGTGAAGTGCCTCCGTGATGGATTCTTGCAGCAGCTTGTATTGGAGCCTACCAGGGAGAAGGCAATTCTGGATTTAGTGTTGTCTAATGAACGGATTTGATAAAGGACCTCGAGGTAAAGAAGCCAATAGGAGATAGTGACCATAATATGACAAGTTTCATCCACAATTGGAGAGGGAGAAGGGAAAATCGGAAGTGTCAGTATTGCAGTTGAATAAAGGGGACCATGGGCCATGAGGGAGGAGCTGGCCAAGGTTGACTGGAAAGATACACTAGCAGGGATGACAGTGGAAACAAAAATGGCAGGTATTTCTGGGAATAATACAGAAGGTGCAGGATCAGTTCATTCCAAAGAGGAAGAAAGATTCTAAGGGGAGTAGAGATGACCGTGGCTGACAAGGGATGTCAAGGACAGTATAAAAATAAAAGAGAAGTATAACATAGAAAAGATGAGCAGGAAGCCAGAGGATTGGGAACATTTTTAAGAGCAACAGAAGATACTAAAAAGGCAATACGGGGAGAAAAGATGAAGTATTAAGGTAAGCTATGCCAAGATATAAAGGAGGATAGTAAAAGCTTCTTTAGGTATGTGAAGAGGAAAAAATTAGTTAAGACAATGTGGGTTCCTTGAAGACAGAACAGGTGAATTTATTATGGGGATCAAGGTATTGGCAGATGAGTTGAACAGGTACTTTGGTACTTTGTCTTTTGACACGAACAATCTCCCAGATGTACTAGTGGTCAGAGGACCTTGGGTGACGGAGGAACCAAGGGAAATTCACATTAGGCAGGAAATGGTGTTGGGTAGACTGATGGGACTGAAGGCTGATAAATCCCCAGGGCCTGATGGTCTGCATCCCAGGGTACTTAAGGAAGTGGCTCTAGAAATTGTGAACGCATTGGTGATCATTTTCCAATATTCTATAGGTTCAGGATCAGTGCCTGTGGATTGGAGGGTAGCTAAAACAGGAAGACAGATTATTATCTGCATGGTGTCAAGTTTGGAAAAGGGGAAGTACAATGAGATCTGGGGATCGTTGTACATCAGTCACTGAAAGTAAGCGTGCAGGTACAGCAGACTGTGAAGAAAGCTAATGGCATGTTGGCCTTCATAACAAGAGGAGTTGAGTATAGGAGCAAAGAGGTCTTTCTACAGTTGTACAGGGCCCTGGTGAGACCACACCTGGAGTATTGTGTGCAGTTTTGGTGCCCAAATTTGAGGAAGGACATGCTTACTATTGAGGGAGTGCAGTGTAGGTTCACGAGGTTAATTCTCGGGATGGCGGGACTGTCATATGTTGAAATAATGGAGCGACTTGGCTTGTATGCAGAACCAAGGGCCACAGTTTAAGAATAAGGGGTAGGCCATTTAGAACGGAGATCAGGAAAACCTCTGCCTCAGAAGGCAGTGAAGGCCAATTGTCTGATTGTCTGGATGCTTTCAAGATAGAGCTCTTAAAGATTGCGGAGTCAGATTGACAGCCAGAAGGGGGGCTACTTGAGGATGCTGTTCATAGACTTCAGTTCAGCCTTCAACAAGATAGTCCCCACCAGACTGGCCGGGAAGCTACTGGAATTGGGGCTCAACACCTCCCTGTGTGCCTGGGTCCTGGACTTTCTCACCGCCAGGCCCCAGGTAGTCAAGATGGGAGGGAATACATCGAAGTCCCTCACCCTGAGCACAGGATCACCCCAGGGTTGTGTCCTCAGCCCCCTATTGTACTCCCTGTACACACATGACTGTGTGGCTAGGTTCAGCTCCAACTCAATAATTAAGTTTGCTAATGACACTGTGGTGGTGGGCCTGATCTCAGACAACGATGAGAAGGCCTACCGGGAGGAGGTGGCTGATCTAGCACTCTGGTGCCAGGATAACAGCCTCCTCTTGAACATCAAAAAAACGAAGGAGCTGATCGTGGACTTTAGGAGGGCACATCATCCGAGGACGTACACACCATTGAGGATAAATGGGGATCCTGTGGATAGGGTGAGCTGTTTTAAATATCTGGGAGTCCACATCTCTGAGGATATGACATGGACATCACACGCCTCAGCACTCGTGAGTAAGGCAAGGCAGCGCCTTTACCACCTCAGGCAATTGAGGAAATTCAGAGTGTCTCCGAGGATCCTCCAGTGCTTCTACGCAGCGGCTGTGGAAAGCATCTTGTCCGGAAATATTACCATCTGGTTTGGGAATTGCTCTGCCCAGGACAAGAAGGCTCTGCAGAGAGTAGTGCGTTCGGCCGAACGCACTATGGGAACTTCACTCGCCCCCTGCAGGAACTATACATCAGGAGGTGCAACTCCAGCCAATAAAATCATGGGAGACCCCTTCCACCCCTGCAACGGACTGTTCCAGCTGCTACGGTCAGGCAAACGCTCCGTTGCCATGCAGTGAGAATGGAGAGGTTGAGAAGGAGTTTCTTCCCAGAGGCCATTCGGACTGTAAACGCCTATCTCACCAGGGACTAACTTTACTGAACGTTTTGCCTTCCAATATTTAATATGTTTGTTTGTTTGTTTTTTGCACAAAGTCCGCGAGCATTGCCACTTTTCATTTCACTGCACATCTCAGTATGTGACGAATAAACTGACTTGACTTGACTTAACTTGAGTCAAGGGATATGGTGAGAAGGCAGGAACGGGGTACTGATTGTGGATTGATCAGCCATGATCACAGTGAATGGCGGTGCTGGCTCGAAGGGCCGAACTGGCCTACTCCTCCTATTGTCTATTGACCAGCGATCCCCGTTACACTTGCCCTTTCCTGCACACCATGGACAATTTACAATCTTATTGAAGCCAACAAACTTGTAAACCTGCACGTCTTTGGAGTGTGAGAGGAAACCGAGGCATGCAGTGAAAACCCACCTGGTCACAGGGAGATACGTACAAACTCCGTAAAGACAGCACTCGTGGTCAGGATCGAACCCGGGTCTCTGCGCTGTAAGGCAGCAACTCTACTGCTGCGCCACCGTGCCATCCACCAGCCCCATCAGTCTCCTGATTATAGGACAACAAAATGCTGGAGAACCTCAAAAGGGCAGGCAGGCATCTCTGGATAGATGGAATGGGTGACATCTCAGGTTGAGACCCTTCTTCAGACCCTTATGATTCTTCAGCTAAGGGATGGAAGGTGTCCACCTAGCTGGATTTACATACCTGTAATAGACCAAAACTGCCAGAGTAACTCAGCGGGACGGCAGCATTCTGGAGAAAAGGGATGGGTGACGTTTCGGGTCGAGACCCTTCTTCTCTGAAGAAGAAGAGAAGGGTCTCGACCCGAAACATCCCCACTCCTTCTCTCCAGAGATGCTGCCTTAGTCCAGCAATTTGTGTCTATCTTCGGTTTAAAACCACGCATCTGCAGTTCCTTCCCCAATATTTACTCATCAGCACCCACCGATGTTCAGATCAGATACCATCTAAGGCACTTGGCTCCAGGCATCCTTAGTCTAAGCATTGGCAAAGGTGCCAAATTCCAGGGGTGAGCCACATGAGGCAACATAAAAAATTAAAGTACGTCACCCTGGTGCAAATGCTGGAGTCATCATGGGTTATAGACAATAGACAATAGGTCGAGGAGTAGGCCATTCAGCCCTTCGAACCAGCACCGCCATTCAATGTGATCATGGCTGATCATCCCCAATCAGTACCCCGTTCCTGCCTCCTCCCCATATCCCCTGACTCCGCTACCTTTAAGAGCTCTATCTAACTCTCTCTTGAAAGTATCCACCGCCCTCTGAGGCAGAGAATTCCACGGACTCACAACTTTCTGTGTGAAAAAGTGTTTCCTCATCTCTGTTCTAAATGGCTTACCCCTTATTCTTAAACTGTGGCCCCTGGTTCCTACCTCCAGCATGTCCAAAGCATTAATAATCTTATATGTTTCAATAAGATTCCCTCTCTTCCTTCTGTGGAGGTCAAGTAATTTGGTATATTCAGATCAGGAAGCATCTTGATTAGTGTGGGTGACAGGGGTTATGGGGAGAAGGCAGGAGAAAGGGGTTGAGAGGGAAAGATAGATCAGCCATGATAGAATGGTGGAGTAGACTTGATGGGCCGAATG